>NC_044502.1:39432521-39727521 GCF_902362185.1 Chanos chanos
AGAACTTCTAGCAGACAAAATGAAGGAATACATTTGAAGAACACACACACACCACACACACACACACACACACACACACACACACACACAGAGTCAAAAAGCATTGCCACCCACTGTGCAGAGTGAGCAATAATGAGCTGATATTAGTCAATGGAGCAGAGTCCTTTAACAGAGCTCTGGCCCATCTCTGGCCTTTTATAAAAGCTTTGGTAAGCTCTTTCAGTGACTTGTCCATGTGTTTTCTACTGTGTTTTTCTGAAAAGATTAATACCTTGGAGACTGAGACCTTCATGAGTAGGAAAAGATGAACACTGCTTTACTGTATATTGATTCTTAACAATCTCACAGAGCATAGGGCACGGGTCAGACGGTGAGAAAGTTTTGAAAGGAAGTTGAAGAGACATTATTATGGCAAGGGACATAGATATAAATAAGTAAATGAAATTAGGAATATGCAAAGCTTTCATCCAATGCCAAGTTGCCTGTTACCCCGACAGTCTCTATGGACAGGCCACAAGCATCTGGACTTTCCTGATAAGCCTCAAGCCAAAGGGACAAAGAGAGAGAGAGTGAGAGAGAAAGAGAGAGAGAGAGAGAGAGAGAGAGAGAGAGAGAGAACAAGAAAAATGAAACCACAAGAAGGGAAAGAGAAAATGGAATAGCTATGTTAATTCCATGGTATTATTAGACATATAACATATCTGCATGTATAAATATGTTCCAAAGAGGGAGTTGAGTGGAACTAAATCGTTATAAGGACTGTCACAGTAACTCTACCATACATTAACCCCACACGATTCTGTGTGCAGGTCACAAAGACAGAGCACAAATACACACATTTCCATATAATAATTAAAGCTTGTAGATTTTGTATTTCAGTGAGGATTTCAGTGAATTTGGCCAAAACATATTCATAAACATTGAATTCCTCAATATTTTTATGGACAAAGAGAATGTGTTAATACCATTTATATATTTTTCTGCACAATCCAACAATTTAATCGATGCCATGAGATTTCGTGGCTCAATGGAGTCTGTACGTGGCCACAGGGTACCTGCAAAAATCATGGAGTTAATCAGTCAAGAGGTCTGATCATTTTTCTCTTGTTCTTTTCAGATGAATAGTTGGAGTAGGAGATTCTACCTGGTTTAAAAAGATCTCCCTTTTTGGTGTTGGACCATGGACCACGTTCCTTCCGTTTATCTGCCTCTTTTTGGCCGGGGTCTTAAAATTTTAATGAAGAAAGTAAGAAGTGGACATCAGCTCTTCTGTATGTGAAAACAAAACAGAAGATTCTAGAAGACCCTCCGGAGGAACTTTCTCATTTTGTCTCAGTCTTGTACAGTTATAAGGAACAGAGACAATGAATAACCTTAGCATAATTTAAATAAAATTGTACAGATTTAAATGTTTGAAAACATAATTATCAGTCGTTATCAATTCATAAAGGTCACTCCAAATTTTTGAGGATTTCAATCAAGTTTTTTTTTTTTTTTTTTTCAGCGCCAAGACTACTGAGGAGGTAGAAACTAAAAAAGAAATAAATAAATAAATAAAAAGCAAACAAACAAAACGTCTTTTCCCCTGAATATCTAAAGGATTCAAAATAAATAAAGCACATCAAGCCAGCCTACAGGCCTTGAGTGTGGCTGTGCTGATTAGAAAGCAAATAAAGCAAATAAAATATTTATTTCACCTGCAAAACTAGGTTTAAGGAGACCCGCTGAACGTTTTCCCAAAGCTGAATTAGCCGTTGATTTCATTTAATCACCATAAAGCAAACAGACATTCAGAGCGGATTCACATTTAGCAAATAAACAGATGAAAAAGAGCTACCTTGTATATTAGGAAGTTTACATTATTTCTTCAGACCTTCAAACACATGTGTAGTTTGTGCGGCCCCGTGCTCAGTTCAAATAACTCATTAATTTTCTGCTCATTGCTGAAGGCTGTCAAAAAGTAAATAATATCCTGTTAATCCCACTGATTTTTGCTATGTTATGTATACAAGAGACAAAGTCCTGTAGTGCCAGCTCCTTCTCAGTATTTGAGCAGTCTTCTGTATCAACAAACAAACAATCAAACAGAGAGGAATAAACGGTTTGAGCTCTCATTAAAAACAGAGAAACAGCACAAGTTATGGTACACTTGCTGTTCCTCTGTGGATACGTAGACAGGAGGGTGACCAATTACAGGGCAGAAAAAGAAGACGCAGGTTGTTATCAAAGGAATATACCATAGGACATTTAAGTGAAATGGCACGTGATTCTTCAAAGCACATTATTTGAAGAGTTCATAAAAAAGCTACTTTCCACAGTAAATCAAACAGTTATGATTCTTATCGGGCAGGATTTTAGATGCATTTTGTAAATGGCAGTGCACAGTTTACTGACACAAGTGACTGATTTGAATTATTCTTAAAGTTTTTTTAATCAGTGAAATGCATGCAACTGCAACAGCAGAGAACACAAGAAAGGGAAACTTAGGAAAGAGAAATGAAGGGAAATGAATGATTAATATCGGTGGCTGATGAAGAGAAAGCCCATGCTTAAAACCGCCAATAACAGGCTGCTTAAAACCGCGGCTGCCGGTATCGCTGTCAGCAGGCTAAATGAGTGTTAATGCTGTTAACGCGACCGTGCATTTCGCTATGGTGTCACGGTTTGCCACATTCTGCCAGTGCCTTACCGAGAAAAATGAAAGGGTCACTATGAGATAACGAAATGGGAATCAGAAAGACCATTTATCAAGTTTAAAGCTTGCATAGTCACATCCTTTTTCACCATTTTTGTTTTTTTACTTTTTTTGCAATCCATGAAATGTTCTGGTCACTGACTATGAATGGGCACTAAAATGTCCATTTGCACATCATATCAAACATCCCGTTTCAGTAAAATGCTGACCCAGTGTAACCACACTTACACATAGAGCGCACAGCTAGGCGGTGACGGTTGACGACATATTTAACAACCATTGTGTTAAAATACAAGCACAAGTTGAAGTAACAGAGACATGTCTGGGTGCGAGAGATTTTGTTTGGCAAAAAAAAAAAAAGAAAAAAAGAAATTGGAATTGACCTTGTAGGTCTGGTCAATGAGCAGTGAAAGGTTCTGAATTTAGATGTATTCATTTCTGTCTGGTGGACTCAGCCCTAAGCAATTTTGTAAGTATATCATAAATTGATGTGTTAAATACCCAGTCATGGTAATAATGGACATGAAATACAGAGCTGAAAAACCAAACTTGCAAAATTTCCAGTTGCGTACGAAGCGACACAATATTACTTATGCATAAAGGTTATCCTCTCTGCCACAGAACGCTTCATCCCCTGCAATGTTGTGCTATGAAAGATTATGGTGTTTAGACAAATGTATTGGCTCTCTCAGCACAAAACTGGACATGAAAAAAGGTTCACTGACTTTCTAAAACAACAGAGAACTTTGTTATTGTCACTGCTGTGCTTTCTAGCCTTTTGTTGTTTGGTGAAAATCATGACATATTGCCTTTTTTTTTTTTTTATCAGGTAAATGAAATAGATTCTAGTCCAAACAAGCATAAATTACCAGAAGAGAAATGCTGAAACCCTAAAAGTTCACCTTAATAATAGCAATATTTTTTCTTCATTTGGTTAGAATCATTTTTATTTATTTTTGAAATATGAAAGCTTTTTGATGGAAAATTTCAATTCTGTTGAATAATCACTACTGCAGTGCATATAAAAGATTCTGCATTTTACTATTATTTTCTATGAAGCATTATTTTTCTTCCTCTTGCTTTCTTTCTTTCTTTCTTTCTTTTTTTGTAATGGATGGGGCTTGGAAAGACACAAAGTGAATTACAAGGGAAAAAATCCTTTTTATTTTAGAACATGTATTTTATTAAAGTTCTTAATGAGGGATGGATTTTGTTCCATAATATACACATGTTTTGTCATTAAACTGGTTAATTAAAATATAAAGAGGCCCAGCTGTCATGGATTATGGATGTGATCATTTTAACCATGCAGAACTAATGCCAAAAAATCATTACTATTTTAATCAGCATTGTTTTAAGTCATCACATGTGACTGTCGGCGCTTGATTGAATGATGGGTCATAGTTACTGCGGATATGTACATTCTTGTGTGTGTGTGTGTGTGTGTACGTGTCTGTCTGTCAGTCTGTCTGTCTGTCTGTGTTCTCCAGTTTACCAAATGATTTTTGTGCAAATTGACATGAACCCTCTAATGTAAATGAAATTATACAAGCTTTTCACCTATTTACTGGGCCATAAAATTAAACTGTTAACCTCAATCAAACGATTATCACTGACATTACCAAACTTGAGTTTTAAAAGTCCAATAAGGTCTAACAAAACATAAAATGCTAGAACAATAGTTTATGTTTCCTCTTGTCAAAGAGCCATCAGAGCGAGACTTGGCCATCATCCCTTGTCATTCCACGGCATGTCCATTCCCAGCATGCCAGTCAGATGAACAGACTGGACAGACCATCTCCGCCTTAAGCAGGAGCCTAATCAAACGTGAGTGTCAACAGTCTTACGCTGCATCAGTGTTGTGGTTACACTGTTGTGTCGTGGAGACATGTCACTGTTTGTGTGACTAAATCATTGTTCTGAAAACGTTTTGGTCAGTATCTTAATATGGTCCAAATTTAATTGTTTTAATTAACAGTCTCCTGGAGTGAGGAAATGACTCTGGAAAGACAAACCAAATGGATTTACTGTGCACCACAAACATCAGAATTAACGCTAATGGATAAAGGTTTGGATATAGTTGAGCTGTAAGATAATAGCTGCTAAATTGAAAGCATCAAAGGACCACAAATTTTTATGAGCATTTTATAGTCTAATCTTGATGCATTTTCAGTTGTAAAATTGAATGTGGAAGCATTGGATTCACTGCAAGGTGAAATAGTGCTTTGTTTCTCATAAAACCTCATCCCACATCCTATATTTATTATGTTTGTCAATAGGAATTCATTTTGTGCTTTCGCAGCCCTAGCCTCTGGCCTGACCATCTTACAGACAATCATATTACACTGGCTCTCTCCTTTAATCCATTTCCCTCTATTCATGGCCGAACTCAGCCACAACTCACAATCTTCCTAATCGATACCTCTCTGCGGTGTCACATCCGGTGTAGCTTTTGTTTTCAATAGATTTGTCTGCCAGGGGCTAGGCTATCGATGGAGAGGTAGAGATCAAACCTGGTCCCAAACTCGTAGCTTTCGGAGAGCTACAAGCAGAGCCTGACAGAAAAAAAAAAAAAAAAGAAAAAAAAAAGAAAAAGAAAAAGAAAATGTGTCTACTGAGACACATGCAGTAGCATTCTCATATTGACTTGTTTTCCCTGGCTCAAGGTTATTGTCCAGTCATGTAGAGTCAGCCATATGGGGCCAGCTCTGAACATGACAGAGTAGAGGCCTGAACCGAAATGATTTTTCCCGAGAACATGACCTACTGCAAATCATTTTCTGCAATGTGGATTCCAGATCGAACGCTTAACTGTTCGTTTAAATCAATTTGTTTAGAGTATACGTACGGACAAGGCACATTTAATAGTTTACAAAGTGTTCCAGATCTTATTTTCCTAATCTATATTGCTCACGAGATAAATAGAGCACTGTTATAATGATTTCCACTATCCTATTTTTATTGAGTAGAACAAGGGTCTAGAACGTAAACATTTTGAAAGCATGGAATGTACACCTTGGTTTCTTGTATGGCTTGTAGTCTGACCATAGTTCCAGATGATGTTTTCACGTGTGTGACGACATTTGAAGGTGAGAAGAACGAAAATGAATAATTATAGAATTAATTATCTTTCAAACATTTCACCTTTCAAGTTGTAGTCCACAGGGAAATGTCTCAGAAATATTCTGCGCACAGATGTTCCGACATCTGGCTGTGCATTTTTCTGCATTTATCTTGACACGGCTGACAACTGAAATGAAATCTTAAATGCCTTGTTTTGCTATTACTTGTTTTGCTATTACTTGCTTCGCGTTGGTTTTGAAATATGTTCACATGTTCAAGCAGAGAAACTATGCTATTGTTACAATGTCAATTTTGTTAATTTTGCTATTTTTCTCTGATACATTTATATCTTCATTCTTCATTATATCTTCATCTTCATTTTTTTTCTCATAAAATATTGCTTATGCAGAGTTGGCTGTCCATAATGTGATTAGTTGGCATGTGAGCTAATATACCTGTCTCTTCATTTTTATCAATATATTTACAGACGTTCTGAAATGACTGAAAAAGGCAAGGTAAATTAGTTAGTAAGATAAGTCTCCGAAGCCAGAGACACATCATTTAAATAAACAATATCATCACCCCTATTATATTAGCATTGTATCACTGCTATATGATTGTTTGATAGATTTACTGGAACAGGATATCATTCGGAGTGACTAAGCCTTATTAAATAGTGTCCAATTTACACTGACTGTGTCTAATGTGTGTATGTCTAATATCTGACACGGTAATAGAATGTGATACCCGAGTCCTAATGGGAAAAAAAGCTCAAATTGCAGGTCACTGTTTGAATGGCTTACTAATGGGAAAGAGGGGGCTAAAGATGGACATTGGCACTTTAATGATTTATCATCTATTCTGTCTCTGACATCCATTTCACAGCTTGGGTTGTGCATGGCACACTAATTCATCAGTTGAAAGTGAATGTGAGGCAGCACTGCTGTCTCTAATTAGATTCAGGCTATAAATTCCCACAGTTAATTGCACAATATAGCACATTGCAGTGTCCAGGGTTTGGACCAGTAAGCCAGTGACAATGGAAGAAGATAAGAGTTTATAGTGAGATAAGGGAGGTATTTATATAAAAACGCTTAATTCTGTGATAGATACACCCATCATGGTTGTTTCTATTCCTCCTCAAAAAGAGAGAACTAGACCCATGCATGACCTCTGACCTGTACCCTTTATGCCAGTAGCAATGATGGCTTCACACACCTTCTCTCATTTTACAGTCTTTCTGCTGAAAATATTTTGAGCTACTCTCCTAAAAGCTGCATTAAATATCTCACCTAACATGATACGAACTCTTAAGAGTACTGTCAACATCTCCTCCAAAAACTGCTGGCACCCTCTAAAAGAAATCTCAGTGATTTCCATCCCCACCCAGCAGAACCTGTGAAAAGTACTGCACTGTAGAGCACACGGGAGAAAAAACACTTTTGTCCCAGTGTGACAAAAGTTCCAGAATGACACACAAGGTGTGCTTTATCATCAGTGTGTTTTCCTAATTAAAATAAAAATGTGACACTTTTGGGCTTGTCTGTGGGTGTATGTATATATTTGGTGCCTATATTGATATTGAAGGTGATTACCGAACGTTGTCTGAACTTTTATTCCCCTTTAAATTGTCCCATGGGGGAAAGACAAAGTTCCAGTGTATGGAATTGAACTGAATTGAACTGAATTGAATTGAATTGAATTGAATTGAACTGAATTGAACTGAATTGAATTGATGCCGGCAGAATTCCTCTCTGAGCCTTTTTAAAAAACAATCTTAATGCAGTCATGTCGAAAACAACACTTATACTTCAAAAAAACAGAGTTAGAGTTCAGCAAACATGGCATGTTTTGACATCTTCCCTGGCATAATTGGTGTACTTTAGCAGTTTGAACTGACTGGAGTGTGTTGTGTTGCCAGATTTAACATGTTTTTCAAACCTACAACACAAAAACAATTTCTGCTTGATTAATGTCTGACCATGCTCCTGTTGTTTATCTAATGAAAGGTTTCAGGTAAGGGAGGAATTTGTTGGTCTCTGAGGACTTAAACAATTCCAGAACATTCTTTCAATTCTTGTGGGAAAAAAAGAGTCAGAGAAGACCTCAAACATCCCATCATACATAGACAGTGTTCTAGTTTGTGACTTTTACACGAAATATTAATGCCCTAACTTATTTGCATTTACATTTTCGCATTATCACGAGTCCAGCGCACGGCACGATGTGAGATAAGAGGAGCCATGTGGGTGACAAAGCAATATCAGGTGCAATTATCTTAACAAGACTTACACAACTAACATTTGAATGGTAACACAGAGGGGACAGCTCAGCTACAAGCTTTCACGAAGCAGCCTGTTCTCCTGTTGTCTGAGGGTTGTGTAGAAAACAGAGGAGATATTCAAAAAAAAAAGGGGGGGGGGAGGGGGGATAGCATTGCAGCTCTGGGTTTGTTGATAAGGATGAAACTGAGATGATAATAATGAGAATAATAACGTAGGGAGCATCTTTATTGAAATATGCAAACGCCCCCCCCCCTCCCCCGGGGCTACAATAAACATGATTCTCAGCGGGAGCTTTCACTTATAATGAGGAAGAGGGAGATATGTGAGCTGAACAGTTGGACATCTGCAGGAAAACAAACTGCAAAGCAGTCTACTGAACTGCTATGAGGGTTAATAAGACAATGCCAATATGAAGCAATGCTTGAGTGAACAGATATTGTTGGGGACACCAACGTTATACTTATGTATACCATGTCTGTTTAAAGGAACACATTCCCACCACTCCCCCCGAAACGATTTTGAAGTTGGTTCTGTTTACAGTCATGTAGCATGAGTGGCCATGTGAATGTTGTACCCCGAGTTGAATTGTTGTGTTTCTGGATTTTGTGGACCCAAAAGTGCTTACCTAGATCAAAATATGAACTAAGACACAAACAAAAGAGGTTGCACATGCAAAGGAGTGCTCCCCAATAATAAGGCCCCTTGTCTGTCTCGTAGAGTCTTCAAAATGAAATGCTAGAGCCTAGACCCCCCCCCCCCCCCCCCCCCAAAAAAAAAATAGATAGATAGGTAGATAGATAGATAGATAGATAGATAGATAGATAGATAGATAGATAGATAGATAGATAGATAGATAGATAGATTGGAACTCATATGAGTGTGGTACTCTGAAGGGCGAGAGATGAGTGTGGAATCATACCAAGCCAATTTCAGTGCACTGGTGGAAAAAAGGGTCCTCTTCCCAGGCTGCAGCAAATGAATTTACCTACGACTTCAAAGGTCTCTCTGCCACACAGGGATGATACCAGGACAAGAGTACCAGCCTATTAGGTTTTACAAGTTCACTTAGAGGATTACCGTTGCCCCATGGGAAATCCTATTTAAAAAAAAAAGAGAGTAAATAATTTTAAAAAGCTTTACATATGCAATCTTCTGAGGACACAAATTATTCTGTACGGTAGACTAATCTGAGAGTTGAATTAACGGTTAAGTCCCATGTATGCACTTGAGTCTTTATTAATTTGCTTATTAAGAGATCTGTTCAGATATAACTTTTTAATTAAAAAAAAGAAGATTGTGACAAAGACAATTCAAAACTCTTTGAAGTGTTTTATGAAGACATTTCTTATCGAGGAGAGAGAGAGAGAGAGGAAAAAACTGTGAGTAAGTTTGGGATGTTTTAAAAATAGGTTTTCACTCAACAAGGCCAATGTTTTGCCCTTCCTAACCGTCACTACATTGTTCCATGAGGAGACTACTTTTTGTGGGAAGGAACTCCATTAACATTTGGCATTAAAAAGTGCTGAAAGCAAAAAAGCAGAGAGTTAAGAGATGGGATACGTAGCCAGAACGATCATGCATCAGCTAAAATACAGATGGGAAACACCACAGACACTCAACCTTCAAGTTCCGTCCGTATCGGTAGAAGTCTGAAAGCCCTGAGTTCATTTCAAAGAGACTGTCTGGACAAGGGCTAAATTGCAGCAGGAAAGGGACAGCAACTTGTGCAGGTGCCATTTTAGAGAAAATTAACACTTTGTGCGGTTTTGTCGTAAAGAACCTCTTGAACTTTGTCCCTGTTTCTCTAAGCAGTTGCACAAATTGAGATATCAAGCAGTGTGCGTGCGTGCGTGTGTGCGTGCGTGCCTGCGTGCGTGTGTGTGTGTGTGTCTGCATGCTCAGCCATTCGTCGCTGAACACATTGAAGCTGAGAAATGAGCATATGAATCACGGTTCCTCCGGTAGCTAAAGAACCACACAGGAGCAGAGCAACTACTATGTAAACTGATAAACAAACTTTCAGGAACCAATTTCTGGCTATCAGATCCATCCTGTTTGGACTGTCCTTTTTACACTGCCAGGTCGGGAACCATTACAAGTAAATAGGAGCAATTCCAATCTATGCTTATCAGCCCATAAAAAAGAAAACATCTCACTCAGGAGATCTCATTAGCAGCATTTGCACAGGAATATTTGATCATATCAGTCAGTATAGAAGTATACCTGCAGATTGAACAGGGAATTCATTTGAGTTTGTAAACCTGAGAAAATCCACCGGGGCATTTGCTATACTGGCATTTCAGTCATATCCAAAATGAGTGAAAAATATTTATAACATTTTTTTCCCCTGTTCCCTGTCGAGTGGTCCTCACAGCTAAAGGGAAATAAGTTCCATTTCCTTCTAAATTTTGCCTCCTCGAAACAACATTAAACTGTTTTGGAATGGTTTAGGAGTGGCCTGTATTGTGTTTTATACTCTGGGATGGGTTCCTCAAATGCTAATCTAGCCTCACTGCTAAAATATGAACTGAGAGCAGTGCTACAGATATCTCCTGACTAAAAATTTATAAATTGTCAGTAATATTGATGTTAGATATGTTTTTTTTAAAAAAAGCATCCAACAAAGGTATTATGGGTAGTATAATTTTCTGTTCTGGTCTTATTAGGTAGTAAAAGAAAGTTATTATGTTACACTAGCGTCTCTGTGTGTTTTGAAGCTTAAGAAACATTAATATGCTGGCAAGCTGCAATTTATCTATGTTAAATTCCAGAATACATCGTAAAATTGTCATTGGAGGTAAATTTGGCTAATAACGCAACACATTTGAAATTTTGTCTAATACAGAGTATTGTTAGTACAATGCTAATGCTAGATTAAGATGTATTTTTCTCCCAGCTGTCTCAGTCAAGATAAATGTACACAAACATCTGGCTTTGCAGTTTTTCCCTTCCATTAACATTCTAAAGTGCTTTCAGTCTTCTTTAGGAAATGTTTTATGACATTTACCTTTAAGACTAACATATTCATTTTGAATGAATTACCAGTAACAGACATTATGACCTCTAAAAATTCCTCTGTTCTTATATGTATAAATTAGACTGAGTTTGGTATCCTTTTTGCCATTACATGTTTTGTTTTTTAAATAAATGACCTTTGAAATGTCAACATGAGAGGATTTAGTGCTTGAATTCCTTCAGGCAGACAGGCTATTGACTAAGAAGTCTAGGGAGTTGCACCAATCAAATGCTCTCCGAAGTCTGAGAGGCAGGGTAAGTAGAATAAGGAGGATCTTGGAAACCCTACTTCAAATGCTGGAACAATATAAAAGGACTCTTGTGTTTAGACCAATAACAGAACTTTTGAGTGGTATTGAATCTCAAATTACCATTATAGTTTATCTCTATGAAACTTCAAATTGTAAGTGAGAGGAGTTAATAACAATCGCTTTTAAATGACACGCAAAAAAAAAAAAAAAAAGCTCAAAGCTGTGATTAATTAAACTAGATACTTCACCAGAAAGTGAGATAATATGTAGTCTATTTTCCAAGACCAGAAACTGTGCTTTAAAATATTTATCAGTGTCTTGCGAAGCCATTTAAGATGGATTACAGTTGTTTGTTATTGTGTGATGTTTTGGTGTATGGTTATGAATGTCACGTATTCTCAACACAATCATGTCTCCGATAAATATGAACTATCTAGAGGAGTATTTGTGTTGAAGCTTTTCTTCCCTATTTTTTTATCCCAAAGTATTTGGTGTTTTATTTACATTGCAACATGCTCCTATTGACAAAAAAATAGCTTCATTCAACAAAAAACCCACATCAAGTTGTAACAAGTAGATTTTTCTTTGTAGTGGTGAGTATTGTTTAATAATGTTCACATTTTTCCTTCATTTCTTCCCCCCCAAAAAAGCTAACTCCATCGTTTTCCATTAATGCAAGCCATAAAGCGTCTCAAACCAACCCTTGCTCTTTCCCTATCTTTACAGCAAGGTCAGAGTGGATATCAAAAAAAAAAGGAAAAAAAAAAAAAAGGATTTTTGCTTTCATTCGCATGATAATTTTCCCATCTGATCATTTTGTTTTGCTTGTATTTTCTTACCCGTCTGTGCATAAGCGTTAGCTTCGACCAGCTTCAACCTCTACATGTTAATTACAAAGTCACTGCCTTGGAATCATATGAAACATCACACTTAGTTTGAAATTAAAATGAAGTGTCAGAGGATGAAGTGTTTACTGTGGTCAGAATATCAGAGGAGGAAAGAGTGTGAAATAAATGATCCAAGTTTGCATAAGACCACATGATATGAAACAGTCCTCATTATCTCTCCACCGCTTGCACTTCCATACTTGTTCACGTGAAAAAAAAAAAAAAAAAAAAAGTTCTCTGCGAATATGTGTCAGCTTGTATATACGTGTGCGCGCGTTTGTCGTATCAGAGGGGTCTCTGTATTTTATTGATTATTGTGAGGCGGGTCTGTTTTTGTTGTGAGAGGGTCCTGACTGCACAAGGAGGAGTCAGAGTTAAAGCGTTATCAAGAGACGTCCCATAGACCACACGCTATTATGCACTGGGGATAAGTGAGAGGGCGGAATTGAATAGGACTCGATTATCAGAAGCGGGGGGGGGGGGGGTGTTGGGGAGGGGGGAGGGGGGTTCTGATGATGTTTGTGAAATCCATTATAACCCAGAGATTGAATGTGCTGAGAGCTGAATGCACAGGGCTCTCCAGCAGCTCAAACTGTTTATGTTAAGTGCTCCCTAAAGAGCAGCCAGCCGCGGCCACCAGTCAGCTAGCGATACCTTTGGGAGAGAGTTCTCTGAAAAGAGTCGGCTGGTACTGATAGTGGTGAGGTGATGATTCATTTTGGAGCGTTTGCTTTTGAAAGAGCTCAAAAACGCAAAATAGGAGATAACGATGTGCTCAGTAAAGCCTGAGAAAATGTACGTTTCCATTTGTACTTGTGAAAATGGATCTCTCTCTCTCTCTCTCTCTCTCTTTCTCACTCACTCCCTCTCTCTCTCTCATACTCCATAATGAATTCTTGAAGTGAGGGGTTTGACTAAGACGCTATGCAAATGGAAACAGACAGGCCTAAAAGGATAGATAGATTGTTTTTCCCTTGCTTCTGTTTAGCTTGATGAGATGCATTGCATATTTACAGTAGGTTTGGAGTTTCATTTGGGGATAACAATTCCATTCAAGTCTCTTGGCTGCTGAGGTCAAAACAAACTTAGGAGTCTAAAGTCTCAGTTACCTTGCTAATTGCATATTTGTATATCATTCAAATGAATTATTATCACCAGCTGATCAGCACTTTTGTTGAATATAGTCTGGGACCTGAGTATAAGGCAATGGGGGAATTGTAAATGTTCCCTGTAGATTTTTTTCATTCTTCAGTTTATTTAAACCATATTAGATGCATGGAGTTCAGTAAATATTGCCATTATGAGTAATTAAATCAAAGTTATTCAGAATCTCTTGCGACTCTCTGTGATGCACTGTTCATCAAACCAAGTCTTGCATGACGGTGTTATTTTTCTGTGTTAGTTATACGAAGAAAAGCTATCTCGTGTAAACACATTGACTTACTGCAACCCAGCCTCACGCGCTTTATTGGAAATGTTCTGCGCACACGCTAAATAAATAAGGCAGACTGGTTCTTTCCGACACGCGACCGCGTCTCTTCTATGAATATGTGCTCCTTTCTTGTTCCTGCACAACCCTACTGACTTCCTGTTTTATTATTGTTATTGTTTTGTTTTTTTTTTTCTTTCTGCAGAGAGAAGCTCGCCGGAGGCCTGAGCCTTAATATTATGTCTGCATGAATGTCCCTTGGTACGTGACAAGGGCCGTGCGAAAAACAGCCGTATCACGGTTAGCCGCGCGCTACTACAAAAGTGTACATCTCCTCTCTCGTACAGTCTACACGCACAAACAATGTACAGTACGCTCAAGCATACATTTACACCCGCTTGAACGTTACCCAAGAAGTTCCTCCGTATTCTTTTTGACCTTATGGTGTTGGAATGCGTATCATTCCGATTCGAGGAGCTATGACTCAAGAACGTTAGAAGTCATGGGTGACTGGGCCTAGACTCTGTATAATGAGCTGGTCAGTTAAATGCTGCGAGAGGACGACCTCTCTCTCTCTCGCTGAGGCTGAATGTCAAGCCGCAGCAATTCAATCTCCAAATGTGGACAAATTATTTTCTCCGCGTGACTCCGAGGCTCTGCCGCTGCCTTCTGCTCAATGGAAAACATCTCTGTTTGCAGGAGATAAACACGATGCCGAAGAGAGAGAGAGAGAGAGACAGACAGAGAGAGAGAGAGAGAGAGAGACACACACAGAGAGAGAAAGAGAGAGAGAGAGAGAGAGGGGTCATTGTTATAGTGTTTCAGATTTGTTTACCATTATGTCATGCTTTGTGTATTTTCAGGGGTGGTGGGGGGGGGGGTGTTAAGAATAGGATTGTTTTCTTCCATAAACTGTAGGCATTTATTGTAAGAGCGATTATTTGAAAGAAACAGAAGGTTTATTTTCCACACTAGGGCCTCAGATCATGACTCAATTTCTCCCAACACTCATCGGTAATGCTGTTAGGATATTATTAGCTGTCGGTATAGATGTTCCAGGGGGGGAGAGAGAGAACAGAAGTGGTCAGTATTAACACTATAAATAAAAATCTACACATTCCTGTGTTGTCTCCGGTTCCCAGGTCTCATTTTGCTGTGCTGGGTGGAGTGGGCTCATAAGACTGTGGCGTTTGTGGAGGCACCTAAAACGACGACTCTTTTCAGCCATGGCTAAAAGCCAGAGGTCTGTGACTGAAACATTAAACCCTGATGAGCTCTGTCATTTCATCTCACTCAAGCCAGACAAGTGCTCCAGCGCCAGTGAAGAGGTGAGTTACAGTGAAGCTGCTGGACTCTGAGACATCAGAGAGGTCCGGTTTTTTTTTTCCACTATGAGCTAGAGATGCATTATGAGTCTCTCTGTTCTGTCTTGACCGGAGGAATAATCAAGTCTGGTTCAAGAGAGCTCTATTACAAAGGAGAAAATGCTATTAAAATTGCTTTCCCTGTGTAATGTTAAAAAACAATCTGTAGATCTCTTGAGGAAACAAGAAAGGCACATAAACGAAACAAAAATATTACTTTGAACCGTCACATATTAGCTCAGGCTGATATACTTAATTAAAAAAAAAAAGGATACTGAAAAAGAAACTGAAACAGTAAGAGCCATATCAGAGCAACAAACCCATTTTCTCTAAAATAGCCGTTATCTAGAAATTAGCGCTGCAGTTTTAGCCCGATTTCCAAAAATGCCGGCCTAGCCTTACACAATAACATTCAATTTTCACAGACATCCGATTACATCTTGTCAAAAGTACTGAATCAATGTAAGGCTCAGGTTTACTGCTATGACGGACAAAGGGCATTGTGTAACACTACTTCTAAGAGCTCCAAAAGTGTTCCATTACACGGAAAGCGAATGGACTCAGTTTGCCATCTGAAAACTGTGACGAGCTGTGCAGAAATCTGTCCCCAAACATATGATGCAGCGTGATAGAAACTCATTCTGTACGTTTTCTTGTTTGATTTCCATCAGGCCACAGCAACGGCTAAGGGTTTGAGATTCTTCTTCTTGGATTTGGGGCAACTCTACATGTCACATTTTATGGCTGTGTTTTGGCTCTTTCAGGTTTTCTTCTTTCGGTGCAAGGACGTTTCACTTTCAGCAGCTGATATGAGATCGAACAGAATGAGACAATAAATATTTACTATGAAGATGCGTTTCGCCAGTTAGCAGTGGAAAGATGAGAAAGTCTACAATAAATCACATCCATTCTACACGCATTCTAATCAAGCGTTGTTTTCCATGTGTTGTGTAGGCCACACAGTGAATGGTGTCAACAGAATTTTATGAACTGATTAACAAACAGATATAGCATTAGCATAAGAATTAGCCTGCGCTTAACCAGACAGTTATGCTTGTGTTGGGTGGAGCATATGGTCAATTCTATAGGACAGTAGGCAAAAGGTCACGTGTCGGAGAGAACAGTAATATCCGAGTGGAGGAGACAGACGACTAAGGTGATTGCTGTCATAGTGCCCTTCTACCCACTCTGAATCCATTCCCTATCCTCCGTTGTACTGATTCTTTCATGTTATGTAATGATCAGAGCAGGATGGCTACAATTGATTTAAGTGGTCTTCCTGTCAAAAGTAAGGGGGAACAGGACCTATAAAGCTATGACTGATGATTCAGGATGCTTTCATATCTGTGGAGTCAAACTTTTTCGGTTACTCTAGGTCAATCCTCACGTATCTGAACTTGTAACTTCAGGAGTTGAGTGGCGTAACAGAATTAGGAAACTAAATTTGTTCTTCTTTTTTTGAGTGAATTCAAATTCATGAAGCAACTTTGCTTGTTATTTCAAGTAAGTTCCATTCATTGCCACAGTTTGAAGAAAGAGAGACATTTAATTCCTATGTTAACACACATCAACACTCTCAATAGCAATTGGCGGATGAAAATACAGCCTGGAGAAGTATGACAGGAAAACATGACAGAGTAGTAATTTGCTACCTGTTAAGCATATAGGAGTTTTTGCTATCTCCTGCTGAGAAAGTTTTGTTGCTGAATGTATCTCACAAAACAGGGATGATGAAAACTGTAGTGAATGTTAGACGAATTTTAGTGAAATTTAATGTTCTGTCTAGTTGTTTCCAGTGCATGTCCACATAAATATCATGCTAACAAATTTAGTTAGTACTGAGGAAATGTAATGTTTTCAGTATGGTGGCTGAGAGATGACGTGAATGTAAAACATTTTTTTCCTGGTGCCTCCTCTAACCACAGCATAACAACCAGTTTTCTCATAATCTCAACACAGTTGTTTCGCTATCAAAACATAAAAATGAGCTGTTTTCTTGAGATGTAAGTTATCTCATTATTACAACATAACAACCAGTTGTTTTAACATGATCCCAGCTTAATTATCTCATTATCACAACATAACGATTAATTGTTTCAAAGGATCTCAACTTAATTCTCTTGTTGTTACAACATAACAATTTAATGTTTTCACACGTTTTCATAATCAATTATTTCTCTGGATTAAAATAGTCTGATTCATTGCAGGCAGTGCATTATAGGAAGATGTGATTACAGTGTATATGTGGCATAAGAAAGAAAAGGTCTTGTTGGATATTTCTGCGTCAGAGGACGCACGGGTGACGTCCTGTGGATGCTGACATGAAACTCTGTGTTAACTCACTCATTTATCACAGAAGAGACTGATTAAACCCATAAAATTCTACTTTTATCTGGGATTAACACAGACAGAAACTGCACTGTGTCTACGTATAGACAAATAGTCATAAATGACACTGCGATTTCCACGTGTCATTTTACAAGATGACTGACACGTCTCACACTTTTGGGGCGCATTACATCTCGAATCCATCCGTGTTGCTGACGATGCTGCTAATTTCGTTGGCAGCCACAGAGGACTGCCTCCGAAATCTTCACCCTCTCCTACCCCTCACATCCTCTGGGTCTAGATATGACGGAACGTGCTACGCCGCATCTTTTGTCTGGCTCATCTGCATCTCTCAAACATCATTTGACATGCATGCCGCTTACCAAGACCATGTAGCTGCTTAACAATGAAATTAACAGCATCCTCAGGATTACTAAGCTGTATCCACTTAAAAAAAAAAAGTCCCAGATGTGCCAATTATCTTCTAAGATGACGGAGAGAGAAATTTTAATGTCGTCTTCTGTATGTAGACACAGTGCAATCCCTGCCCGTGTTAAACATTGATCAAAGCAGTATTTTATATTGTTCATATATGTCTCGCGCTCTTTAGCTTGTTCAACTTGAAGCTACCTAAACTAAGTCAGACGTAGAGAAATAATTGTTATCTTGTGAAAACAATTAATCGTCATGCTGCGATAATGAGATAATGAAGTCAAGATCTCAAGTAAACAATTAATTGTCGTGCTCTGATAACAAGGTAATTAAACAAGATCTCAAGAAAAACAATTAATTGTTGTGATAGGGAGATGGTTAAGTCGAGATCAAGAGAAGACAATTGGTTGTTATGTTCTGACGATGAGAAAAAAAAAAAAAAGTTTTGCAGTCTTGTCCTCTCTTGTCTTCCGTATTTCCGGTGTTCAGAGACCACCCCCTATTAACAAACCACAGTAAGAAAACTACAGTGCTGTCCACACACTGCAGTCCTGCATATTTGGAATAGTCTGAGCACAACTCAGTGTAGCACAGACATGATGTGATATAATGATAGTACCCCAGGCTCTCAGTGTAATAACAGTGCTGTCACATACACCCCCCCCCCCTAAAAAATGTAGCAGAGTTTATGGCACAGGAATATAAGGCAACCAAAAGATAGGCAACTGGCTTGTCTGTTCCCCACACACACACACACACACACACACACACACACACACAAAGCATTGTTTTTAATTACAGCTGGTTTTGTTGATTAACTGCTGTGCTGTTTCTCATTAAGCATGCATCGCTGAGGAGAGCTGTTTACTGGTGGAGCTGTTACAAAAGTTGCTTTGGAAGATCTTTGTCCTTGCTTAATTACTGTTGGTTTTCCAGGGCCCAGACACAATGACGATGGTGTCATAGTGGAAGGCTTTGTTTCAGTTCTTTTAAACCATCACATTGGCTTTGTCTGATCACTCACTCTCAAAGGTCTCCCAACACTGTGACAAACCCACATGGAAATCATTAGTCATATCTGTGTTCTATATATAGCACTTTTATCTTAATCACCAGTTTGATACCACATGGTGCCGTTAAACTGTATTCTAACAAGCTGTTATTCAAGATGCTTTGCTTGGCAACAGGTGCTGCAAGAAATTTCACTTCAAATTTTACAGAAACTCCCATAAAAGCGCTTTATAATTTGTAATATCCTTATGACTCAACTACTTTGTGCACTATTCTTAAGCCACTTATTTGGAAAAGGCATGGTGTGCATACGAAAGTGACTTGTTAACTTGTAACCTTGAGACTTTCCCATTGAAATCAGTCTGCTCCTATTCACTCCACTTGAATGAACGTGTAGAAGCTTAACATGGGATCTGTAATCCCCAAATCCAAGTGAATCACATTCTTTTTTGGCAACACATAATATAAACTCACAATGTTACTCATATTTTCTTTTCTTTTCTTTTTTTTTTTTGCATGCTTGTTTGTTTGTTTGTTTGTTTGGGTTTTTCATTTCATGGCATAAATAAGAAGGCCCAAATCCCTCAACACTCAAATTGTTCCATCAAAAGCTTTGTTTGATCATCCAAATGAAATACGATGATCCTTGCTATTAGCCTGTCATAAATGCATTAATGTTAAATTCCCTTTCAAATCTTCTATAATAACCCACGTTCACCCAACTCTCTCTCCTTTTGTGAATCAGATTAGTAACGATGAAAATGGTAGCTCAAATCAATCCATTGCATAAAAAAGGAAATTAAGTGTGCTACGACACGGGAATTAAATATTAAAGCTTTTCTGTTTCACGTTAAAAACAAAGGCAGTCAATCAGCGGTACTGCTAAACCCTAATTTAGCGAGATTCATTAAGAGTAGTTAACACCTACAGAAACACACCAGATGTCATGTTTTAAAATGAAATACTATGTGATAATCTGAAAGAGGACGATGTTTTCTTCTTTACTGGCATGATGAAATGAAAGCTACATACAAATTACAGATTTTAGCTCCAGTCCTTCACAGTTTTTTTTTTTTGACTAAACGAAAGAGCATCTCTTAGAAAACAGAAATTCTGGAAACACAGAAAATACAACCATTTTAAGTTCTGTTCACTAAAACTTTTTAAGGGAAAAAAAACAATAGCAAAAGGCAACAAAAGTAAATGAAATATTGTAAATGAATAAAGTACAAAAAAAAGTAACAAAAGGAACAAAAAAAGTAACTTTTTTTTTGTTAGATCTCTAATATGTTATGTCTGGCTGGTACCATAATGAATTTTATCATTTTTCATGAGATTCTCGAAGCAACAGGACTAATAGTTGCTACTGTGGAGCTGTGATAGCTTCAGCTCATGGAAAGAGTTATTATAAAAATAGGGACCAGTACATTTCAAACCCACATGTGCCAAGTCATAGCGCTGTCATTTCTGTTCTCCATGGGAAAAAAAAAAACAACAACAAAAAAACCCAGAATGCTGAATAATGATGCAGTCTGCAGTTCTTTGACAGCCGTTGTCAAAACAGTGACATGTGGGATGGATCAGATTTGCAATTTCAAGGAATATTGCTTAACTTTGCTGACATTCGTGCAAGCCGTCAATGTGTACTGCTGATGAGCATGGTTTTAACACAGAAGTAATTAAATGAATTTTGTTGGATTTAGTTGGCCTGAACTGCTTCCTAAGATACTTTCGACTGGTTCAATCTGTCTTCATCTTCATTATATTCGTTTTGTTGTGGAACAGT
This sequence comes from Chanos chanos, assembly GCF_902362185.1. NCBI lineage: Eukaryota > Metazoa > Chordata > Actinopteri > Gonorynchiformes > Chanidae > Chanos > Chanos chanos. Next base: position 39,453,068 of record NC_044502.1, read on the forward strand.
CAAATTTGAAACTAATACAGCTTCATATTAAGTGAAAATATAGAATTTTAAAGGAAGGACAGATTCAGAAACAATACTGTAAACCCACAAGTTTTTGTTTTTTTTTCATCATGGCACTTATCATAATTCTTTCTTTGACCTGCAGACATGGTAATGACATGATTTTTTATTAGCAGCAAGTGATAGCAAGGGAAGTGTCTCCATTTTCACATCAGTCCCAGTGACATATTCAATCATTCACTCACTTGTTTTCAGCTTCCAAGTGGCTCTCCAACACACACACACACAAACACACACACTCTCTCCTCTCTTGCCGCACTCATACCTCTCCCCTGCGCCAAGGCCTCCAACAATTTCCTGTCAAGTGAGTGGCTTTATTGGGCACTGCATCAGGCCCGTATGAACCTTGGGAAGCCCTTTAGGAGGGTTATGAGCCTGAAAATGCTATTATCACAGAAAAGCATCAGTTTGACCATTTCAGGGATTCTATGAGCCAATAACATAATAATTGTATATGGCTCTTCTTGTTCATGCTGTGCATATGTCATCATATAATTTTTAGTCTGATGACATCAGGAGAGCTGCTATTAATCCTCAGGATCTTCTGGCTTCGAGACGAGAGAAATATTGTGCGTTTTTATGAGGCCTGTACTAAAGGGAGAGGTATACACAACTATACAATGTCTCTCGACCTGTGTCAGCCTGCCCACATGCATCTGTGGAAGGTAAAAAAAAAAAAATTCTACGTGATGTCTTCTTTCTCAGGAGGAACATTGGAATGTTTTTAAAGAGTTCCTACCTGTTGAGTACGGACACTGTTCTGGGCACTGTCGCCAGCATCTTCTATGGGGGTGAGGATTTATCGGTAGCATCCAAAGGAAAGATGTTTGATTTCCTTTGCCTTGAAAGCAGAGCCCCTTCTGTGTGACATTTATGGGAGAGATGACAGAATGCAGAAGTAGAGAAAATGTGTGTGTGTGTCAGCCCATATCCTTTCTGCTGTGTGTCCCACCGTGTTGTGTGTCAGTCATACTATCTGCACAGCCAAATGATCCAACACATATTCTTTTACATTTCTTGGTTCTCTTTTCGCAATGCGTCTGAACCACGGCTCACAGTGTGGTAACAGGAAAGTCATTTGCATAGGAAATATTGCATTCGTTATCACAACTGCGTGGTGAAACACGTCATGGTTTTCATTATGAATCCTTCTCAGATATAGATAAGATATTTAATGGGATAGATGACGTGGAAAAAAAAATGTTTATTTGAAGAACTAGAATCATAAGCGATCATCAGTGGCATTCCAGTAATACTAAAATGATATTTTTCATACCTCATCCTTTTTATCTTATTTATTTATTTATTTATTTATTTATCAGTGTTTCTATCTATCTGCCTGCCCGCCTGTATGTCTGTCTGTTTAAAGGGATAGACATCAATGGAATAATGATTTTTTTTTTTGAAGAACTGGAACCATCCGCAGTTATCAATAACTTTCCTGTACACCGAAATGGTGATTTTCCTACTTCATCATTTTTACCTTAGCTATTAATTTATTTATATTGGGTTATTTAGTTAGCTAGTTAGCTAGTTAGTTGGTTAGTTATCCTGATAACAAAAAGGCATAACTTTCCTGCAATAGCCATGCCAGGAAAATTAGTGTAGTATTAAGTAGAGTCTTTCCCGGAGCAATTTCAGACACCCAGTCAAGTCAGATTTATGGTTAGGAGAGCAATTACACAAGGAAATGGCATTTAAGAGAAACCACCATGAAAATATGGACTTAACTGAGGTTTGCTTATGGTCAAAAGACACAGACACACACACACACACACACACACTTTGAAAAGGTAGAATTTTGATTAGAAATCCAGTGTGTCTGCAGAATATTTTTTCTGAAGAAACAATGCACACCAGAGCTAGTTTCCAACTTTTAAAGTGAACCACAGATCTCTCTCTCTCTCTGTCTCTGTCTCTGTCTCTCTTTCTCTCTCTCTCTCTCTCTCTCTCCACTGAATCTGGCAAAGTGATCTGGTCTGCTCCCACATTACCATTGCTGTGTGAACAGATACTGATGGATACCTTGACGCAGAATCTCTCTATATGAATATGCTTTACCAGATTGGAGCACTGCTCCTCTTCTGCCCTATCCCTGTGAACGCCACGTGACATAACTCTTTCAAAGGATTTCATCAACTGGAGGGCACCTTTCTTCTTATCATGCCGCACAAAAACCTCACATGTCAGTGAGATCTCATGCAGATTTCATCCTAACTGCCAACTCCAGGACGTCCACGACGGCTCTGGCAAGAGTGGTATTAGAAGGTCAGAGGTCAAGCAAAAACGAAGATAACAACAACATAATGGAGCGTGGTGTGAAACCACAGTCTGACTGCAAGATATTTTGAAAGAGCACATCAGTGCATATACTGATATTTAGAACAAGGATTATGTTCTTGCTCGATCTAAAACGACTTATTATAGTTGACAATAATGAATCATTTTCGACGTTAGCTTCTAACCTGACATGATTCCAGGTTGGAGATATATCCTTAAGTTAAGTAATTTAATTAAAACAACTGTTCTAATTTAAGCACCCATTTAATTCAAACGATGTTTTACGGATGTTAGAAGACTTACCAACAAATGGCCAAATGTATTTAATGGTATGAAGAGGTAAATGCTTTAAGGAGCAAGTTTTTTTTTCTTACAGCAATGCCATGGATGTGCAATGACGAATGTCAAAACTATTTTGAGTGGATATAGATAATATCAGTAACTTGAGAAGTGAGAAATCTCACAGTGAGTATTGAGAGACTTCTAATTTTAATGGTATAATCCATATTTTGGATGGTATAATCCAAATGAATGGTGATTACCATAAAGTGCAGAGTTTTAACCAACTGAGGGAAATGATGAATGGGACTAACTTGGCATCAGTTCAGTATGGCCTCAGGTGGAGGTTAAAATATCTTTTAATAAGAGAAAAATAAGAGTGAACAATAGGTGGAGCACAGGGGAACATTTGTCTTCTCTCCCCCAACGCATCCGCCTCATAGTTTACTTCACAGGCCAATCAGATAACTGCTCTATTGCCACCAACTACCAGTGCTGATACCAAAATAAAAGTCTTACATAACCACAGTCTTATACAGGTACAGGCTAAATTCATTAATGCTATTGAAAGACCGCTGATCTTTTTTCCCACAGGCCTCTAGTTCCACGAGGAAAGATGTTTGCTGGGTCTTAAGCGAGATTACTGCAGTTTGCAACACTGGAGTTTTAATGGGGATCACACTGGTGCTGATTGGTGCTCAGCTAACATGGACAGGGAGGGAATCTGTTGCCCCAGCTTGGCACCACCTCGTTAGGAAATTCTTGTTCATGAGAAGCACTCGCTAGGATCTTTTAACCAATCCGTTTTTTTTTTCCTCATCCTCATGTGCTTTGACACAGACAGTAAAGGTATGTATGGTTTGTGTTATGTCACAACCTGCCCTGAACACTCATCAGCTCTTATAGCCACTGATATTATGTGTTTGTAAAAATAGCTTTGAGGTACTCTGTGTGTGTGTGTATTGTATGTATGTGTATGTATGTGTGTGTGTGTGTGTTTCTGTGTGTGTGAGACTGATAGGAGGGACTGATACAAATTAATTTTTTGGAATTCATGTGGCCTCATATCTATCTTCAGGGGCTTTAAATGTGATTGATTCAAGAAAAAAGCTTTTATTTTCGCCTTCCAAGGTATGTTTTTTCACATGCTGACTTTTTGCCATTAACACATGTGAGAATTATTCAAAGGAATGAAAGATTAAAGAATTCTCCTACTGGGCATTTTCTTACACAGATACGAGATGAAAAACGACGGAATTCCAGAAGAATTTGCTTTCTCGTTTGGAGCTGGAAAGTCCAAGAATATGAAGGCCGAGCCCTAACACATTCAAATATAAAAAAATCTATATATAAGTATGCTCAACATATTCAAATTAAAATCATCTCAAATCACCCAGGCACTAGCCTAAGGCCAGAGAGAGAGAGACAGAGAGAGAGAGAGCAGAGGTAGAGAGGTAGAACAAGTTGAGCTTGCAGCCTGATGGGAGAACGAACAGTGGCATGAAAGAGGTCGTTAAACGCCAGATCGTTCTGGCTCCAGCTGTGCTCCTCTGGGTATGACGATCGCAGTCAAGGGAACCTGGAGGGGACGGCAGTTCTTATTTTAGGGCGCCCAGCAGCAGGGCTGACAGAGACGGATTCAGTGTGGCCCTAGCGTGGAATTGCTTTTCCATTCCCCCCATGAGCCGAGCAGGAAGTGTCTAAAGCTGCACCCAATCTCTCACAGCAAGCCTCCAAATCACAGCAACCTCAGAGACTCTGATGACTCAGGACTCGGAGGGAGACGGAGGAAAGAAATGGAGGAGTTCTCCAGATAAACAAACTGCGACCGACGGCAAGCCTCGTCTCAAAGTGTCTGCTCGGCAGCTGCCGCTGTTTTCCAACCCCCCCCCCCCCCCCGCCCCGTCTCATCATGAACTCTAGAGTGATACTGAGATTCCACAAGTCCTTGATTAAGGAGCTCCTCAAATATGTGCCCACAGGGCACAATGATTTGGCCAGACGCAATCACACTCTAATGAACCACACTGTTGAGATGTTGCCTGAAACTACACCAATGTAATTGTCCATGACACAGCCTTGAGTCCTGGTAATGTACAGAGTGTCGCTCAGTTTGTCTTATCTCCATCGTGTAACTGTACAAAACGGACACATCGCTGTCTCTTTATTGTCCTGCTATCCATCATTCTCTCACTTTTTAATTGATTGATTGACTCATTGCTTCATTCATTCATTCATTTCTTTCTTTCTTTCTTTCTTTCTTTCTTTCTTTCTTTCTTTCTTTCTTTCTTTCTTTCTCTTTTCTTACTTGGTCGTAGTATATCTCCATTGTTCCTAGGTATTTCCATTCTTTCTGTGATCAGGTGTCTCTAGACAGTATCAGTCAGATATGCAGCACATTCTGACCATTCTCAGCGGTAAACCTAAGCTTTTATCTTGTCGTTCAAAGCAACCCTGACTAATGCTCTGATCCAGAGTGTAGATCTTCGTCCCAAATTGGCGGTTAATGAACATTATAATAAAGGAAGAGAGAATTTTAACTCAACCGTCAATCAAACTCTTCATAGCAATTTTAAAACTTAAGAACCAAAACTGTCAAAGCATTCAGAAAGCTAACTGAAACTGTCTATCTGTGCTGGACTGAATGTGTCAGCGCTTGTTTAAATGACAGACTGCATGTTTCAGACTCATCATCATAAGAAGATGACAAGTGAGAGATAGTCAAAGAACTATTTTTTTTTAAAAATGGTAATTTTCTGTCACTTTTCTTAAACAACCAAATAATGCTCTTTGTGTCCATATTGCTGGATTCATTCCACCACATTACCATCACACACGGGGTTACAGTTTTTGCTAGTTCCAACCACTTTTCCACAAAGGCATATCAGTCTTTATAAATAAGAAGAGTTTCAGGCTATTGTTCTATACAGCCCAGTATGATGGACCCAGTTATATGCTCTCAAATGACAGTTTATATTATGTCCCATTCCTCAACCTCTTTGCTTTAGCATGAATTAGCAACGCCTATGAAAAGAATAGACAAAACCAGGGTTATGTTCAAACTGTAAGGACAGTCCTCACCGCAAACTGGCAACAAATGAACATTTTAATAAAGAAAGAAAGAAAGAAAGAAAGAATTCAGCTAGACCACAAATCAAACTCTTCATAGCAATTTTAAATCTTAAGAACAAAAACTTTCAAAGCAAATATCGTCAGTCACCAGAGCAAAATTATTTCTTTTATGATGTCTGTCATATTGTTTACTGCAGCATCAGCAACAAGTTTATTAACGGCAATGTTGACAGTCATATTTTGTCTTTAGTTCGATTCTTTCCAGGGTTCTCCCTCACATTCTAGAGTGCTCGTTAACTCTGTGAGTTATCACATGCCAGGATTTCAGAATCACAACAGAGGAATATGCTGTCGTAGCTCTCTCTAGAGAGATGTGAGAGATATCTCTGGCTGGAATAGCAATGCTGAAGGTTGAATGCTCTCTACAAACTGTTTGTTCTCTCTTTCTTAGCTCTACATCTATTATTACCACCACAACTGTCTCCATAATCAGATATTTTGAGGACCTGAGAATGCTCTCTCTCCCCAAACAATAAACTTTCTGGGGGCCTTTTCCTTCTGTCTGGATGTCTTTCTGCAACCCTTTGTAAAAGCTTCTGGCATAACCATTGCAGTCCACATCAGAGTACGTTTGAGCACGGTGACTTTTTAAATAGTCCATGTAGTAGTACTGGTATCCACAATCTTTGAAATGGAGGACAAAACTGTCCCAACATTCAGCACCTGTAGTCCTAATTGTGTCTATGTACAAAGTGTATGTCTGGTAATATCCAACACCTGCAGCCCTAATTTTAACCGCTTAATAAGTATTGATGTCAACATTCAACTTTCATGCCTCAAAATCGAAATTCATACGTAATTCAGTTATTGAAAATGAATAATGTTGATCACACAGAAAATGTTTCTTCTACAGATGCCGTTTTGTTCTTTGTTTATTTATCTCATTGTTGATGTGGTTTTAAGAGATGAACGGGCCAAGGGCTGTATTTGCATGCTGATTAAAGGCTTGGCACCAAGGAGGACGTCGATTTTTCACTGCACAACACAACAACATCAAAAACATGTCACCTCAAAGCCTGTCATGACCTCGCCAACCTCAAGAACAGAACAAAGCTGACAGCTACAGAGAGAGAGGGAGAGAGAGAGGGAGAGAGAGAGAGAGAGAGAGAGAGAGACTGTGGGGAGGGGGGCATTATTGTTTTCCTCCTACCCCCACCAGCTGGAACATCCGTCTGCCCTTCTGAAGGTGACCTTTCTCCCCCCACCCAAGGGAAGAGTGAGGGCAGAGGGACAGGAAGACAGAAAGAGAGGGAGATCGTTGGGGGTAAAAAAAAAATTGTAATGAATTATTCCTCTTTAATCTTGTCTGACAAGAGTCTCTGAGGGCATGTTACAAAGCATTTCTTTTCCAAAGGAAACCGTTTAGTGTAACCTTAGGAATCAAATATTAAACAGTTCACATCAGACTGTGTACAGACTCGCTGTCTCTGCCCTGTGCAGTTCACACCTCCAAAATTCCTAAAGCCCAACACAACGAATCTGTCCATCAATCAACACCTCTCAAGAACTGGAGAGGTGAATTCAGAACAGCTCTGAAAAAAATTTGGTGATTAATTAAAGATGTCAAGGGTCAAAGTGATGCTCAAAAAGCAGCCAAGCCGGTTGAAGACCCCCTTGGCTTCTCTCTCTTTCTAGTCCACAAGCCTAGGGCAATTTGCTAACAGTCACTCACTCTGACAGGCAGAGGAAACAGTGCAGGATTGAACATGGCAGTGGAAGTGGCAGCCACTGTGGAAACTGGTTTTGCAGGAGGATCACACCAGGCTGGGTGCACAGTCCCCCCCTCCCCTCCCCCCTCCCCTCCCCCCTCCCCACCTCCCCACCCCTCACCCTCCCCAGGCCGGTGCCTACCTACTCCGAGTTCTGTGGCTCAGAGCTCTCTTCAAGACAGAGGCAGAGAGAGAGACAGTGAGAGAGAGAGAGAGAGAGAGAGAGAGAGAGAGAGAGAAGCTGGGAGGGTAACATGATATCGGGTCCCATTCCATCCGGAGCCCTAAGGTTAACATTGGAACACTGACAGCTCTAAGCTAAGCTCGGCTCTGCTTGTTTCTGCAACACCTTGACCTATAAGACAGAGGCTAACATAACACCTCAGAGCCCTAAAATAATACACGTATATCTATATCATTACTCATAATACTATTACCGCAGTACAGTAGATAGGCATGAATGGTAAATTCATGATAAATTCTAACCAGATGATTCCCATGGACAGGTTGGATTTGTCCATATCAGGCTGTGATTTTAGAACTTTTGGATGTCAAGATGTCAAAACAGCAGTTTGGATGCACTGAATTTGGGCAAGTTTGGTTCATTGCCACAGCTTTTTTTTTTTTTTTTTTTTTTTAAAGCAAAAACAGGTAAACTAAATGGAGATTTTGTGACGGCTGGTCAAAGAGACTGGATGCATGACCAGAGGGCCGTGCTACGGAGCAAGGTGACTGGCTCATCCAGGTAACTTCTGGTTAACTTAACTCAGATTAAGTAGTTAACCTCCTAATAGAAGAGTCCTATGGCTTTATTCTCCTAGCAAAACAAAGCTTTAGGACTCTTCTTTTAGGAGGTTTAGTACTTACTCTGAGTTAACTTTACCAGAAGTGACCTCGCCTCATAGTGCAGCCCTCTGGTCAGTTTCAGTTTATTTAAACAGAGCATAGAGCATGAAACAAAGAACTTGTTGGCACTTGCAAGATTGCAGATTCAGGCCAACAGAGAAACCTATGCAACCTAGGTTAAACATCAATACCACACTAAGAATGAGAGGAAAACCAGGAGTATTTAAAGAAACCTGAACAGGGTCTAACTCACTGAAAACATGTGCAACCAATGAATAAATTAACAAGGTGAACCAAGGAACCAGAGAGTAACACAAACCTAATCTAGAACTGACCAGTAGAGGGGGGAACGAGAGGACCAGGGAATGACAGATTTATACAGTGGTACATACAGCTCTCTTTGTAGACATAGGATATAAACAGCAGGAGAGGGTAGCAGGCAAGCTATTTTAAAGATGACACCATTCCTGTTTTTGGTAAGCTTGTTGTCTTTTCCAAAACTAGACAGCGATTTTAGGCTTATAATCACAACTGGGAAATATTAGCCACCCATGAATATTTTATATTTACACATCTACCAAAATGATGATGTAACTCTTACTATTATGATATAAAAACCATGTCCAAAGGATATCTGTCATAATCAATAAGGAGATTTTTTAAAAATCTATCATGATAAACTAAGAAAAATAAAATTAAAAAGCCACTGCTTCAAAAATTCCATTACCTAATATCAGTACGAAACAGGAGACATTGTTTTTTTGGGGGTTTTTTTGCTTTTAAATATGCATTTTATCTGCTTTTAAACCTACTTGACCATTAAGAGAACCCTTAGTGAATTTATGATAACGTGGCCATTTTTAATGTGTGTAACACTGTTAAATATACCACAAGATCAATAATACGATCCAAAAGAAGGATTTGCCAATATCTCGGTACAGCTATCCTTAATGTAAGGGTACTTAAAGCGACCATTCGGTAATATTGTTGATGTAAGGAAAAGCCTCTTGATGATCAAATGCAGGGCTATGACATTTTTTTTAAGCCATGATATTTTAAGGGCTTTTTCCTCTGAGCCTTTAAAATGCTTCTCTAATGATAGAGGAGAGGATCTACAGTCCCTCAGCAGTCTTAAGCCTGCACAGCCTTTTGACTAACAAAAACCCTATATGAATCCGGTTCTGTCACTCTAGGAATGCTGGCTAGTTTGTGGTTTAGCACGGTGAGAGAGAACGTCTGATGTGATACAGAGACCGGCATGTCACCCAGACATAAGAGAAGTAGAAACAGATGGTAGAAAACATCAGCCCCCAATCTTCTTCTACCAAGTCCTTCTGGTTAGGAGAAAGACTGATTTGAAAAAAAAAAACAAAAAAACCCAACAACAACAAAAAAAAAAAAAAAACGTAAGGGATGGAGCCCGTCCACGCGTCTGCTGCTTCGCGCTATCTGGCCCCGTGCTTTATGGTGTCTACTCTGAGAAGCAGGCTGGAACGATCAGAAACACAGCTCTGCGCCCGCTCCTCGACAAACGAGCCGAGATAAGAGCTCCATTTGGGTAGCTGCAGGAGCCATCAACCACTGAGGGAACATCCAAGACACGGCCATCTGGCACAGGCCTTTCTGCCCGCTTTACTGTGCACTGGACTGGAACTACAAGAAGACTACAACATGCTCCAGGAGCCAGCGCAAAGAGATAAGAGCCGCATACCAGAACTTAAAACGCGCGCACGCACACACACACGCATGCTCTCCTGTTTATGTTTGCACAGCCTTGGCACATGTATGTAGTATATAATCTGCCTTATACATATGCAAAAGTCCCATTTCAAAGCCTCAAGGAAAACAGTCCCACAGACAGTCATCGGTATTAAAGCATGAGATTAAAACAGGGGTTAACAGATACTGAGAGAGAGAGAGAGAGAGAGAGAGAGAGAGAGAGAGAGAGAGATAGAGAGAGAGCAAGAGAGTAATCTCTCTTACCCTTCAGAAGACAGCAGAGAGATTGGCATCTGTGAGTTCTGATTGGTGGGGATTTCTAGAGGACCTGAGAGTAGTGTAAGATTACAGGGAGGGAGCTAGAGTCAAGTTTACTGCCACCTTGATTAAAAAAAGAGAGGGAGAGAGAGAGAGAGAGAGAGAGAGAGAGAGAAAGGCAGAAAAAAACTAAACAACAAAACAAAACAAAACAAAAAAAAAGCCTTGCACAATAAATATGGAGAGCGTTTCTCATTTGAATTCTAATTAGGTTTTGCCTTGGGTTTCTTTCTGTTCCTCTGTATTTTTCAGCTTTGATAGGGAATCCTCTGGGTTCGTTAAATGCTGTTTATATCTTTAGGTGCACATTCATTCTCATTTACAGAGCAGAATCTTGCAAACAAAGCACATCACTTTGAGAGAATCTTCAAATACCACGTGTAACAGCACCACGAGAAATTCTGTTAAGTTCTTTATACTCACACCGACGTCTTTCCCTGTTGCTTTCGCACAGAATGCCAATGTAAAACATTTTTTTAAAAAAAAAACTGTTTTAAACAAACATTAAGTTAAGCTTTGTCTTCAAATGCTGGGAAAAAAATGTTAGCAACATCGTTTTGGTTTAAAAACAAACAAAAAATACTGTCAACAACAACAGACCTCTGAGACGACAAGCTATAAGAGGCATGTGTTTAAGGACAACACATAAATGAATGCGTCTTTTTAATGTCCCACCACCGTGAGAAATGCATAATCCAGAATCCTTTATTAAGTTAACTTGGTATTTGTGCTTATGTAGCATCTCCAGTTTCACTTTTCAGCGGTTATAAATACACTGACATGGAAAATAATTGCACTATGGTGTCTGTGTGAATGACCCCACAGAGAAAGGTCTTGTCCTCTAATTAATCTGGCAAGTCTGTCTGCTTCAACACTGGATCATTTTACAGCTCTGCTGAATAATTTGCACACACCTCATAAGCTACTGTACGCCAAGGGAGAGAGCCTTGCATATCACAGCTGAGAGACAGAGAAAGAAAGAGAGAGAGAAAGAGATACAGAGGTACAGAGAGAGAGTGAGAGAGAGAGAGAGAAATCACTCCCTGTCTGTTTTCCTCAGATGGCTTCCTCATATCCTTTCAACTTGGAAACTGATCTCTTCTGACCGTATTGAAGGCAGTTCCATTTCTGCTAAAAACACCTGAAAAAAGAATGACAGCTCTTCTATTCCTCCACATAATCATGACAGCCTTCAGACCCTTTATAGCTGTCATTACAATACTCCTGTTTTCCGGAAAAGTCAGGAAACATGAGACAGGGCAAAAGGGTTATTTCAATGCAATTGTCACCAACATGTGACATTTGGCAATAGTGAGGTGAATTAGGAAGGATCCATTTTTTCTTATTGAGAAAGTTAACTTGTAATTAGTTGATCTATTCCTAAGAAACTTCTAGCATTTGCATGACACACAAGGGGCTCGACTATTGAAGTGCAGTCATCAACACGGACAGAGAGAAAGAGAAAGAGATAGAGGAAGAGAGAAAAAGAGATAGAGGAGGAGAGAGAAAGATAGAGGGAGAGAAAGAGAGAGAGAGAGAGTGCATAGGGGCATATGGGAATGAGAAGGCAGTAAGAGAGCTCACATCAGCATTAGTGCTTGTCCCTGCACAACAGCTGCAGAGCTGACACAGCACATCTGTACAATATGGCACCACTGGGGGTCAGAGGTCATTTTGGATAAGACAGCCAAGTAGCCAAATACTACTACAATGTGAGTCCAAAGGGGATATAACTTTTAAACAAAAAGGAATATTTTCTTTCTTGCTTTCTTTTTTTTTTTTTCTTCACAATACTCCTTTTACAAAAGAGTCTCCGTTAGTTCATTCGACACTGCGGCAATTATCAGTGAGTTACAGTCTAAAGAGCGTTCATAGTTCCAGAATAAATGAATGATCAAGTAAAACTGAATTTCAGCTAACACACTTTTCATCTTCAGAATCATCTGCTCCATATAAGAGACAATGCAGTCATAGAATGACAGGTTAACAAATATCAGCTAAGCTTTCACAGAAGCAGAGCAATAAAAGCAGCCTTCTTCAGTCTCAGAACATTTTTATTGTTGTTTTTTTGTTGTTGTTGTTGTTGTTTTGTTGTTGTTGTTATTGTTCATCTCAAGGACAAAAACTCTTCCAACCCTCAAAATCCCAGCAAAGTTATCTGCCTCTGTAGCCCCTCCCAGCCCCACAAATACATGGTCAAAAACACAGTAGTCTTGTTCAGTTGATTCACTATCATACAGAAACATTTAAAGAAGAAAAACAAACCAGAGGAACTGATTCAAACTGTCACTGCAAGAGCACCATGACGAGTCCTTTCAAAAAGGCTAAAAAAAAAAAAGAGAAAAAAAAAAGGGCTTTGCTCTCATGTTGTTATCCGCTACACTGAAATACACAAGAACATAACATGATATAGTGTCAAATTGAATGTCTGACGTGTCTTCGGAGTGAAAGAAAAGGCCAGGGTGAAAAAAAGAGGAGCAGATTGGCTGGAATCATCCTTGTCCGGATGACTTGAGGTGCGGTCCAATGGCGATGGCTTTGGAATGCTTTTTTTTTTTTTTTTTCGGAGAACGTCCGGCGTTAGCTGAAGATGTGGCCAGGCAGATACGGCCAGGCATAAATGCTTGAACAAAGGGTCATATTCAATACATTCAAGTTTATGCTTACTTAAAATTTTTAAAATCTGGCCAAACATGTATTATTTTTTTATTCACATAATATTCACAGAACATATTTATACATCTATATGTACACATACTCTCTGCGTTCGATGTTACAGTCCAGGCACTTTCTGATGAAGTCCAGGGGTTCTAAAGAAAACAGATTACCGAATGAGAAAAAACTACCACCTCTTCTTATATATTCTGGTCTCTTTATCACCAAGCTATAGCTTTCGTATTACTGACTGCGCCTCCTACGAGGCTCAACAAGGCTGCAATTTCCTTATCTCTCTAAACCACCAAATGCAACTTGGCATATTCAATTTTGTTAGACTCCATTGGCTGCTGAGCCTGTCACTCAGCCTTAGCCGGGACATAGTACGTGGCACCTGACATCTGGAGTGACATATGGAGTCATAAAATGTTCAGACTATCTGCAGTCAGAATGGCAGTCAGAAGTATGGCTGTGCGGGGTTACATCAGTTAACATGAAAGAGTACTTGATATGGCATTTTCAAGAGCTTGCCTAATTATGTAATTGCAGAATGCAATTGTCATTGTTAGCGGGCAAATGCCGGTCCTGCGGTGTTGTAAGGCTGAAGCATATTTGTGTAATCATGAGGTCATGCTGGTACTCTGAAACACAGCTGCATTCAACTGAAACTGTGGTGCTGTCTGGGGTTACTGAGTTTGTTCTCTATGCGACACACTAGAGGGAGGGAGTCTTTAACCTCTAAACTGTCATCTCTGTCACATATTCTCTCCATAATATGGAGAGCTCTCTCCCTACTGGAAGATACCAACTACTTAGATGTACAAGTGCAACACAGCAGCCATAAAAACCCTTTAACATGGAACCGAGCAAGTAATCAAACACATAAATGGCCTGAAAAGGAAATTTAAATGCATATCTCAGGCTTTTGGATGCTGCTGAGATGTCACAATTACACACTACCTACACTCAGAGATCCATAAGTGTTCAGAAAGAACCACTTGACAACACAAGTCAACCTTCCAGATAAGCAGTTACAAATCAAAAGTGGCAGATTCCTTCAGCATAACATCATTTCTTCTCTTTGTTGGTAACACAATTTCACCCCTTGTCTCACTCTTTGAATACTGTCGTAAAACTCAATTAGCTGTGGTCTCTCAGGACCACGGAACGAGAGCTCAGGGGGGTCATGGCGTAATCCACATCCAGTTTCAGAAACACTGACGACACCCACGCTCAATTAGCTCGCGGCCTTCGCTTCAAGCACACAAAACAAGGGTTAGCACTTCAAGACGAGAACATCTACAGAAAGTGTGTGGGGTTTTTTTTTTTAATATATATATATATATACAGGTTAGAGGAGGAAATGACTGCAGCTTAACTGCAGGATACAAAATCAAGAGTGTTACCCTCCAGATAAGAATGGTTCTCCGTGAAGTCACTGGCACTGTCTTTTGACATTGTAAAACCCCGACGCGACAAATGGACCAGTCAGACGGTTTCCACGGGTATCGGTCCTGTTTGGGGACACCCATGTGACTGCGTTAGATCAGAGAGAGGTCACAAGCACAGGACTTGGAACGATGCAGACAGTATTAACACACCATCATCAAAAATGTGGCGGGACAAGATTCCATTGAGATGATCTGAATTGGCATTGAGAGTCTCTTTCTAGGCAGTTCGATGAGTCTTTCGCCACTATAAATCTCCTTTTGAAGTGTGCAGTACGTGTCGAATCCTTGGTGTGGACACTAAGGCAGTTCACGGCTGATATATCTTCTGCCTGAACCACCTTTTGCCTGAACTGCAGACGTATACTATGTGTGTTTTGGTTCCACAGTCTGGACTGCTGGGGAAATACTGCCAGGTGTAGAAAAGAGAGAGAGAGAGAGAAAAAAAAAAAGAGTGTTGCAGAATGCGGATCGCGGTACACCACTGAATCCCACGGAGCCAAGGCAAGCTGTCCGTGGCACTCTGCGTACCAAGCTAGGCTTTGGGTTATTTTTGCAAAATTGCTCAGCACGCATGAGACTCCACTCAACAGCTTAAAGGTACGCTGGAAAAAGACCGTAAAAAAAAAAAAAAGACGCCAAATCAAAACAATTCTGACAGGGCGAGTTGAGGGGAACAAAAAACAGAAAAAAAACATACACGCACACACACAACCAGACATTAAAGGTGAAAGACGAGAGGCTTCGCTCTTCTGTTTTTTTTTTCTTTCTTTCTTTCTTCCTTTCCTCTTCTCCTTGCCGCTGTAGGGGGCAGGTGAACTTGTTGATCCATGTGAGCAGAAGAAACATAGAGAAGAGGGATAGAGGGATAGAGAAACAGAGGGAAGGCCCGGGGAGAGTGACCCTGTCAGCAGTCCAGGTCCACAAAACCATGGGAGAAAGGGGCGCGGCGCTATCTCACTTCCATACACTCCAGATACTCCAGCACCAGGTCATAGCAGAACCGATACTGCTCCTGAGAGAGGAATACCACACAAACATCATTCATAAATCAAAACAGCAGCTGTTTTTTTTCACCAACTGTGAGCCCATTCTGAGCTGAGAGGCAAACGTACATTGGTCTAAACCTCACACAGCTTTGAAATTGGTATGGAGGCTCTACTTCATGCAGAGGCTGCACGTAAGCATATATATTACAGGCTTCTAAATATACTATCTGATTCTAATTCATAATAATAACAATAATAATAATATTTATATCTTATAACAGCTCATAGATCTTGTCTTGCACCTACCAGGGATTCTACCATGTTGGGTTTGGAGTTGCGCAGTGTTTTGACAGCGTAAAAGACGTCCACCATGTTCTGAGACTGGATCATCTCCAGCAGAATTGTGCTGGCACAGAAAGTCCCACTGCGTCCTCCACCGTTCCTGTGACCGTGAAAGCACCACCAGGTGCATGTTAACATATACATAATAGTAACAAAAAACTCAGAGAAATGTACTGCATTCAGTTTTAGTACTGATGTGTGACATTCAGCAAATGCACTCTAGAGAGCAAGGACTAGTACCCGAGAGGGCGCCTGTGCCAGTACTTCACTGAACGTAACATCAAACTCCTTATAACTGAAGGGTATGGTGATGAACATTACACAATGAACCATTGTAGATATAGTGGTGTCAGAGATAGACACATTTACTCTTTGTGTCTGGAATGACCATTCAATGCAATAGTGAGATAATGATTCACAGTTAGGTCTTTGATTCAGCAGTGAGATGGGGCTTGTGTTTCTGTATTATGGCGTAATTTATTTCAATTCCATTATCTCCTGGTGCCCTGGCATTGCGTCAGGCTGTATGAGTGATGTAATACTGGCTGGAGCGAGGGCAGAAGCATGTGTCTTGGGTTGGCAATGAGTTTTCTTTAGGTGGGCTGACTGTTCCTATCTGATTGAGTGAGATGTTGATTGCTGTTGTCTGATTGGATGAACTGCTGACTGCGCCTATCTGACTGGAGGTGGAGTTTCCTTGACCGCTGTTTGATTCGATGCTTTGCGAATGACTGCATTTCCTGTTGACTGTTTTGATTACGATCAGTCATAATCCGAGCGTGTTTATGTTCTCCGCTGTTGATTACGCTTTTCAAAGAAGGTTTGAATGGAGTTAACTATTTAGGATTAAAACAATCTGACTTTGAGTATACATTCTCTTGATGGTCTTTGAGTGGTCGTATGAGGCACTCTCTTTACAAGGTCTCAGCTCTTTAGTTACATGTTAACGAGTGTTCAGATGTGTGTTAAGTGAACATGTCTCACAGGCAATGGACGATGGTGCGGCCTTCTCCACACTCCCTCTGCCATTTTTGCACGTGCGCCAGCAGGTTGAGAAAGGCCTTTTTGGAGTCAGGCACATCGCGATACGCCGACCAGCGTAAGAATTGGAATTGGCACATTACCAGCTGACCCTCCTGGAGCTGAGAAAGGGAAATGACACGAATTAAAAAAAAAAAAAATAGACGTTACATAGACGTTTACATTCATAACATGTGTTTACTGTGTTTATGTGCGTACACTGTGAAGTTTTACGCCCCGTGCTAGAGTGTCATCGGTGCGAAGTCAGCAGATTCGGGCTGAGATGAATAGTTCTGTAGGGGAAACAGGCAGCTAAAGCTCTGATCTACTCACTGCATCGGCCTGGAACAACCTGCATTATTATCGTTCTATAAAACCCGGGGCACCTCCAGGGAATCTGCCCAAAGCATCCCACCGCATCTTCGTAACCCCACTGCCTAGTGACTAACAGTGGATAAAGCAAGCACTTACGGTCAGGCCATTCAGTATGTGTCTGAGTAAGCCAAGGATGGAAACACAACAGTAGATCATAAGATCCACATAGTAAAAACAGGTCATGAGTCAAACCACACGAATCCCCACAGGATTTGACTCAAGGAAGCTTCCAAGATGACTTGTGGTTTTCCATAATACGTCGTTTTAGAAGAACATGGACACACACAGACACACACACACACACACACACATACATACGCACAGTGTGATATTTGGGCAGAGTGCTTGCTGACAGTTGGAGCTGTGTGGTGCATTTCAGTCGCTGTCAGTGCAGCAGTATGGAGGGGTAACAGAGGCCTGGACATGCCTCAAGATGAGGGCTGTCGCCTGGCAACAGCCTGTCAGATACACAGACAGCAAGGCTGAGACAAGTGTGGCCCACGCTGTCTGCTCAAATACCACACACACACACACACACACACACACACACACACACAAACACATACACACACATTAACCCTTTAGACCCCCATGTTTGATAAAAACACTTTATGTATATTACGCATGCACTCGCTGTGTTCGCCGAATAGTTGAAAAGGCCAAGTTGCCAAGACCTGTATTTTCCAAGCAGTGACAACTTTGTCATTTTCCTGCTCTGTTTCTGACAAAGGCCATTGCATGTTTTCACACAACTCTCTGTGTGTCATACGCCTCATCTGAAGAAGGTCACATGCTTCATAAAGATACTCT
Source organism: Chanos chanos (assembly GCF_902362185.1). Classification (NCBI taxonomy): domain Eukaryota; kingdom Metazoa; phylum Chordata; class Actinopteri; order Gonorynchiformes; family Chanidae; genus Chanos; species Chanos chanos. The sequence goes on from NC_044502.1 coordinate 39,471,050, forward strand.
TGACAGAACATCCCACGGCAACAATATCGCGGGTCCAGACCGAGAAGAAATAGCATAGCGTGAGAAGAAAATAACCATCATACCACAGACAGGCAGGAAGAAATTGAAAAATTAACATACTGACCTTTGCCGCAACACTTGTTAATGTATATTTCACATCAATAGGCTTAAGAAAACTCATTCTACCACAGACTGCTTTAGACTGCCATCTCCCACAGAGTTACACTTGAAGAGAAACACCACTGTTTTTTTTCTTTACACTGTTAATTAATCTGTTTTACACGTATGACCAGTCCATGCCTCAGCACAAAGAGCAGTTAAGCTCTGGCTAAATAAATACTCAGAACGATTATTTTATACGGAAATAGTTTTTACTCACAGAAGAAACTTTCTTCTTAAACTTCATTTCTAAGGAGACTTGCATATTCTTATTACAACGGTTGTAATAAGAATATGCAAGTCTCCTTAGAGATAAAGTGTCTAATCCCTTGAATAATTTCTTCCTGGTTATCGATGATAATGCATCACCGATAAACAGAATATATCCTCATGAAGTGATCCTCTTCCTTCACTAAATGTAAAGGATTTAATGAAGTTGTGTAAAGCACTAATGAGAATTTGCACTTAAGCATGGGGTGTGATATATGTGAAATTAGCTAATGATCATTTACTAGCTGAAATTAGCAAAGAGATGACAAGACATCCAAACTGTGAGAGATGTGATTAAGAAAGCAACAGAAAATAATACCACCCTACAAAGAGGACCCCGGACCTCCCTACATCTACAGAAAAAAAAAAAAAAGTTTTCGCTCATTTAAACAGCAAACCAAAATACTAACAAATTCAAAGGGAAAACTGGATTGCAGCTAATAGGCTCAACAGTGTGCCTGAAAACAAAATGCCTTCGTAATAAAGAAAAACAGAAGAGAAGGAGAAAAGACAGAGGAGGAAAGTTTTGAAAGCAATCAGTGAGAGTCAGTTATCTAATATATCCCCCCACAGTTTTAAATGAGGAAAACATGGTGTTAAAGGCACCTCTCTAACCATGTGGCATGCTAGATAAGGCAGCGTTAACTCTACTGCCAATAAAAAGGGACTATTTTTCACCGAGCGCTCCAGACGCAAACTACAAGCGCACAAGTCAAGCTTCACTTTGTTATATGACTTACAAAACCACAAACACTGTGCATTACAAGGCCAAATGTCAGTACGGCCTGGCTTGTGTTAGGAAGACAAAAAGAAGACCGTGATAACCGGGCAGAAAAGAGGCATTCATAACAATGACCCGAGAGAAAGAAAAAAAAAAAAAAAAACTCTTGTGACTGCTCACTTCTCAGATCAAAAACATAGCCTTTCAACCATGAGATATAAGAGTATTGAGCCAGCCAAGCTTCCACAAAGAGGGGAGCGGAATAACTGTTTTGGCACTGAGATTCCTATTGGATCAACTCTCTTTGTACTCTATTGGCCTACAGCTGAACAGCTGAACAAAATTCAAATCTGAAGCTATATCTGCGAAGACATTACATGCTTTGTAAATATCTCTTGTTTACTTTTTGTTGTATATATCTTAGCTACCCCCCCCCCCTCTTAATACCTCTCTGCTTACCTGTACTGAATTGTTTTGTTATGTTATCCTAGAGTTAGCAATGAATCTAAAGGACATATCCACTGATATGACCATGCAGGCTATCTGTAAAAAGGGAGAACAGCAGAAAGTACTTATCTCATAGTTCTGTCCTAACAGGGTCAAAACAAATTCTCCTCTCTTATGTAAATAAAAACTGTCACAGTAGGAACATTTACCAGGGTGTGGATTTTCCTTTTTCTTTTTTTTACAAGCAATATTTTCAAACCGCACCTGTGTCAAAGGGATTTTTTTTTTTTTTTTCCGTATGTGCACACATTTCTTTACAGCTTTTCCAGACTTTGGCCAGACCCCAGAATAGCTCACATAAAAGCCTGTGAGAAAAACGGACTTCAGAGTGGATGTGACTTTGGAAGTACTTTACATTACAAAAAAAAAAAAAAAAAAAACGCCATATGGCACCTGAAATTAGCGGTAAGTTATTGTAAAAAAAAACTTCTGTAGACAGTTCTGTTTCAATCGTTCCTGAATGACACAGCCTGGCGAGCTGTAGGAGATCAGTGCCACCATTGTTTGGCTTCCACATTCGCTTTTCTAACATCCTCAAGGACAACATCACTTATCCCCAGCCATTTCAACGGCCGCGCGGTTTCAGGTGCATAATTAGGAACTTTTTTTTTTTTTTCGTGTAAAAGTCATTTCAACTAATGGATACAAGTACTAGTCATGTCAGACAGGAAAGTACACTAAAGAGTTCATTCTTCTCTGGACCAATTATAAGGTAAGGTTACCAATTATGAGGTAAGAGAGCAATTAGGATACTGATGTGCCCATGGCTTAACGTATGACATGCTGAACAAAGACAATTCTTAGACTCCATGAAACGAAGAAAGAAGGGCTTTTTTTGCCTTTTACTTTTCAGCCTTCATACTGTAGCACTGAAAAACTGCTCCGATAATGATTTCTTTTTGTCTGTCTCGGACAGATAACACTATCTCTTTCCATTTATTTGTCCCAAGACGTTTGTCCCGTAACGTAAAGCCACTAACTGATCCACAACGCAGATTCTGAGAAATCTGGTATCAATTAGATTATATAATAAGTTTCATGTTGTGATCTGACCAGTGATATTGCTTGCTCTGTGAAGGTGTGGCCCATGTGGTGCTCCTTTAGGGTTTTTATTTTTAATGTTACATGATACTGAGTAAGACCTGCTAGATGGTATGGGGGGAGGGGGGACATTTGGTATGTGGACTTTATGATTTTTTTAATGTTTTGTTTGGACTTTAAGTGTGTTCCTTCAGGCCTTTATTTCCACTGTTTTATTCAATGGTTAACAGATGGGATTTTTAAAAGTAAAAGAAACAGAAATAGAAAGCAGGAGAGAAAGAGAGACAGAGGGGAATGGTTCAAGTCAGGAACATTTCCTTGGGCTAAACAGTCATTGAAATGGAGAATGTGGGCTTAATCCTTATGTGAGGCAACTGCCAAATGTGTGTATGCTGCTTAATGAGATAATTCGCTTAACTCACCCGCGTGACATTTTGGACCCGGAACAACCGGGTGATAACGTCATCGTCAGCAGACATGGAGAGGAACTCGACCTGCATGGGCCCGTACTGCTGCATCCCAGGCTCCGGCCAATACTGCACGCAAGGCTAAACAGAGAGAGAGAGAGAGAGAGAGAGGCAGACAGGCATTAATGAGTTGAGACAGAGCAGAGTGAGACGGAAGAGTGTGGGAGTGCTAATGCTCTGTGACTGGTGTCTTCAGAGATGGAAAGGGAATTAACAGTGTGACACCGGACGCCAGGGCATACCAGGAGATAAATATTAATCCACACAGTCACACAGGTCCTGCAGAGAGCTAAAAGGAGAGTAAGAGAGCGAGATAGACTGAGAGCGAGAGATGGAAAGAGAGAGGAGAGAGAAAGAGGGGGGAGAGTGAGTGAGAAAATAGGAGGGGGGGGGGAGGTTAAAGAGGAACCAGCGCTAATCCACTGGAGGGAAAAATGCATGAAGGCATAAAGAGTGACATCAGTGTGTTCAGAAGGAGAGAAGGAGTCCAAGAAAAAGGACTAAAAACAAAGAGGACAGGAGAAGACAAAAAAGATGAAGAGGTGTGTCTGTGTGTGTGTGTGTGTCTGTCTTTGTGAATGAGGGAACAACAACAACAACAAAAAAAACCTTCTTAAATGTGTCACAAGAAAGTACATGGCACCATCCAAAACGAATGCTTTTGAAAAATCAACTCTGGGCCAGACGGGGTGCCGCCCCACTCACCCAAGCAGAGTTCGACTGGTTGAGTTGGTTCAGCATGACCACAGAGGTGCAGCCGTAATCAAAGACCAGCCTCCAGAAGTCAGCTGTGGTCCCTGGTAGAGGATGCGGGGTCACTATGAACGCGGCAGGCCGGTGAAAACTGTCCGTGAGCGCAGCGTTGATGTAGTTGTTGCTTTCGCCCTCTGTGGTTACCAGGAAAGCCAGGGCACGGTCTGGCGGCAGAACATCCATGCTGCGGTTCTTTTCTCGGTTCCTCGGCAACAGAGCGATGCTGCACTCTTCCACGTCTAAGTGAGGGGTGACTGAGTTCAGAGTCTGGAAAAAGGCAACGAAAGAGATGAGAAGAAGGAGAAATACGAGGGACTGATGGAGAACAAAGGTAAACAGTGATGCCTCTAAAAAGAGAGATATGGCCACACATATCGGAAATACCGAAACATCTCTGTAAATCTTTCATTCACTCTCATCCAGCGAGGGAGTATGAGAAATCGACAGGTAAACCATCAAAACAAACAAAACACCAAAAGAGAAAAAAACAACAAAAGACGATGACACGCAGGAGGAGAGATAGACAGGGCCAGATAAGTGAGATAGAGACAATGAACAAGTCAGAGAGGACAGGTCCTTTTTTTTTTCTTCTTTTTTTTTTTCTGACATATCAGAGATTACGGTGATCTACACTTCACATAAACACCATTCCGCGTCTGGCTGCTACAGATGTCTCGCAACACAAAAAGCCGCGGCAGTTGGACTTAACTTTAAAAAAGCTTTTAATATCAGTCAACCAGTCTGACAGAAATGACTGCAGGAAACCTCCTAAATCAGGCCAGTCTCATACATAATGAATAGATATGTTATGTGCTCATGGTGGGGGGAAAAAAAAGCCAATTCAAACTGGAATATTGTGTACCTATTTTCTTTGATGAACATTGTTTACATTTCCCCAACTGCTGTTGACAGTATGAAAGGAAGCGTCTGATCTTGAGTGAAATTTCATAAATAATACATCATTCAAATGCTAATAACCACGGCAACTGGCTATTGTGAAGTTGGATAAATGTTTTTTTTTTGCGTATAGAGATCATGCATTGGCTCACAGAGGACCACTGAACTGATGTGACAGAGAATGTCAAAGGGATGGATTTACTGGATCAAAGGATCAAAAATAATCTCCCAGAATGCCTTACTTTTCATAAAAGAACAATCTAGCTCCTGTAATCAGAGAGTTTTCTCAGCCTCTTTTTCCGAACTTAGCAATAAATCATGCACTAATGAGTGTATTATGATTCATAGGCGGTATAAAATGATAAAATACAATATAGAGTCAAGTGGTAGGAGAAAAAAAAACAGACTTAGAGCAGCATGACTTTGAAATGTGAGCTTTTGAATCAATGGAGGGGCTCTTAGAGAGAGATGTGTTCCTCTTTAGATAAGATAACCTTGTGTTGTTTAGATTTTTCAGAGGACCTGAATGACAGGGCTGCTAAACACTAATCTCAGGCACAAAGAAGAGGCTGTCACAATAGTCAAACCTACTGCCTCCTTCTGTACAGCAATTTGGACAAACAATGCACCTGAAAATAAAACTTTATCCTTCCAATGATAGGTATGGCTTTCCTGTCAAATGTATTCCCTCCTCACGCTCTCTCTCTCTCAGCTTAGAGTATGTCTATTTGTTCTCTCTCACACACACACACACACACACACACACACACACACACACAGACAAAATAAATAAATAAATAGATAAATATGCTCTTTAGAACAAGAAAACAGAAAATAAACCAGTGAAACATTTTCATCCCTCTTTAAACTTCTGCTCACAGTGTCTGGGACTGTGACTGGTCATAAAACACGGCTGAATGATGCATGCACCTGTCAATACAAATTCCCCTGAACAAATGAAGGCAGTTTCTCTAGATCCAGCGTCAATGTCCACGTTATTACTCAAATATCTATTCGGCCCTGCCTTTTCTCTGCCTCTCAGTGGCGATGCTTGAATGCAGCTTCTGTGTACTATGAGTGAACACTGTGAGCATTTGGAGATGTGAATATTTAGAGTTTGTTGGCATGGTTGATAATAAATGTTACAACGGACGAAAGTAACGAAAGAAAGTCATGAAAGGAAATTTGTGGTAGATGAGAGAGGCTGACCTGAAACTCTTCCCGCAGCTGAGAGGAGTTGCTTTGGGAATCCACTCTCAGCATGTCTTTATAGGTGAGAGCAAACTCATTCACTGGGATAGCTGTTTCTCCACACAGACAAGCCTCCAGAATGGCATCGTGAATGAATATGTACTGCTCCTACAGAGAGAAAGACAGAGGGGGAGAGAGAGAGAGAATAATTACCAGGCTGAGGACTGAAGTACAGAATTCCTATAGAAATTTCATTTTCATATGCATAAATTGCACATTGACATACATACATACATATATACATATGTCTGTGTGTGTGTGTGTGTATGTATGTATGTATGTATGTATGTATAACAGGACAAGAGGATTTTTTTTTCAGATGAGTATGTTTCCTGCTGTTTCATGAAAAGAACGCATATGATCTGCCAAAGTCGAAGAAAACATCAGGGACATGTTTCAAGGTGCATGATGAAAAGTGAATATCAGTAACTCTGGACCAACAGAGACATGGGGTGGGTTTACATAAAGCATCTGGTAAATCATTACAAATGCATTAAACAGCCTAACGAATGGCCGATTTACATAATAAAGTGTAAATATGCAAAAACCGGTGGATCTAAGGGAGAGCACATGCCAATGCAACAAGGACCACATACAATGAAGATATTTATCCCTCTGCACATTCAATGCCAGTGTTTAAAATAGACATCCACAGTAAACAGACTGAATATTCATTTGATTGCAATCCAAACATATGATGAAATTATTCATTTGGGATTTTTAAAGCCCTTTTTGTAGAGTTACTGCATGTGCATAAAACTAGACACTTTCTCTTTCATGTATACGGATAATGCTGTTTTTTCTGATGTGGGTGAGAGTGAATGTGTGTTTTTGTGTGTGTGTGTGTGTGTGTGTGTGTGTGTGTGTGTGTGTGTGTGTGCGCGCGCGCGTACCTGTGTGTGTGCTCCTACCTCTGTCTGTATCATGTTGATGCGTCGTGAGCAGAGTGTTTTGACACAGTTGTAGATGTCCACCACACCTTCACACTCAGCCATGTCCAACATTACATCCAGCACAATGTAGCAGCCAGTCCGGCCTGCCCCCGCACTGGAACCAACACACACCAAAATGGACTGGGCTTAGCTTATTTTCACCTCAACTTGACTGACCTTGTGAGTCTGAAACTGAACTGGGGTAAGCTTATTTTCAATTCACCTAGACTTACTGTCTGAGTTTAAAACTGAAATGGGGTTAGCTTATTTTCAACTCAGCTAGACTGACCGTCTGAGGTCCAAAACTGAACTGGACTCAGTTTATTTTCAACACAGTGGGACAGTCTCTCTTGAGTTTAAAACTGAACTGCAGTTTATTTCTAACTCACCAGGAAAAAAAAACACTGACTGAGTTTGAAACCGAGCTGAGCCCGGCTCCTGCGTCCGTTCGCGGCTTGTGTGGTAACGGGCGAAAATGGCGTACCTGCAGTGGACCACCACGGGACCGGCGTCTGGTGGTGTGGAGGCTTTGACCCGGCGGATGAAAGCCAGCAGGCCCGTGGCATGGTAGGGCACCCCGTGCTCCGGCCAGGATGTGAAGTGGAACTGCCGGACTTCGTGTTTGGCAGAATAGCCTCTCTGTAAAGCATTTATAGATTCGACAAACAGCTCTGCTATTTAGACTACTCATAAGTAAACAACTCAGTATGGAAAAGAACATCTTAAAGGGTAGGAGACTGAGGGAACCACTGCTCGTTTCTGACACACGTTGCTCTGGGATTTCTTTTAAGTTATTGCCTGGGGAGCGAGAGCATTTATTTGTGTGTGTGTGTGTGTGTGTGTGTGTGTGTGTGCGCGCGAGTGAGTGTGCGTGTGTGTGTGTGTGTGAGAGAGAGAGAGAGAGTTAGAGAGAGTTTGTGTATATGTGTGTGTGTAATGTGTGTACTTATTTAGGTATTTACTTAACTTAGGTGGATAATTTACAGAAAGCACACTATTCTAGTTGTGACACCATGGCGAACCGGGGTCAAAATTATCGTCCTGAAAAATGCTGCATGGGTGCATTTTTATAAAAGATTTTGTTATTGGTAGACCTAAAAGTGTGAAAGTGTAAAAGTGTTTTTTTGATTAGGGCTAGGGTTTTAGGGTTAGGTTGTTATTCTTTAATTTTGTTATAATGGAACTTAATGGAGGGTACAAAGAATTCTAACATACAGGGTGTGTGTGTGTGCGTGTGTGTGTGTGTGTGTGTGTGTGTGTGTGTGTGTGTGTGTGTGTGTGTACATGTGCGTGTTTACATGGGTATTTTGCCACACGGAGAGGCTGCAGTGTTGTGAATTCTCTCTCCAAAAAGCCTCTTTGCAAAGCAAAGCATCTTGAGGGGAACCATGTGAAGTGAGGGAGAGATACAGAGTTTGGAAAGAGACACTGTGAAAACAGATTGTCACCCTCTGTCTCTTGCTACTGCTCCTATTGAGAGGAACGCGGGAGTGCCGGTGCAGAAAACGGCACCGACAGGGACGGTATTAATGCTCTGTTTGTGCTGCTGTCATCCCCCCCCAAACCTCATACCCACCCCACCCACCCCTAACTTCACCCTCATGAGCCCAACCCCAACACCCCCACCCCTCTCCACCCCCCCGTCTGACTGACAGCCCGGCCCTCCCAGGCACTAAAGCGAACATCAAAGCCTGCAGCCAACATTGCCAAACATCTATGGAACAGCAGTGATGAAAGGCAGAGATAAAGAGAGAGAGAGAGAGAGAGAGAGAGAGAGGAGAGAGAGGAGGGGTTTTAAGTAAAGCTAATTCTTTTCAGTTGACTCTTGTTTAGTTCCCAACAGCCAGTATTAACTACTGTATCTGAAAAGGGCTAAAATAGCGAATGAATGAATGCCAATGCATTTTTAAGCTTCAAGTATGAAGGCTGGTGTCAGGGCTCCAAGTTTCTGATAAAACAGTAAAACAGTAGGAACAATGAACCGCAAGACAGCTGGGAGGTTGAAGAAAGCAATGGAAGGAGAGAATCGACAACGGCTACGGCCCGGCACCATCGTAATCATCATCATCATCATCATCATCATCATCATCATCAGCATCATCGGCATCATCGGCAGCAGCAGCAGCACTCCTACAAGACACAACTGGCCTGTTATGTACCAGACTCTGTGTGTCCATTTACAAGAGCGATGTTATGGGCTTTATGCTTGTTTCTTCTGTGGGAGCCAAAATGCCTAAAGCACAGCAACACTGAAGGACTATTACTGAGGGACCACTGAACAACAACAAGGAAAATAGCCACACGATGGATTCCGCAGTGTTGGTGTTTGGACCTGCTGGAACAATCTAGAGCCAAAGCAATAGAAATGTACTTATTTAAAGCGTGTGTGTGTGTGTGTTGTAACTGTGCTGGTGACTTTGGTGAGACGGTCTTACCCTCTCCAGGGCGAAGGTGCGAATGGTGTATTCGGCTAGGCTCTCTGTTTTCAGCAGAGTGATCTTAATGTCTCCGTACATTTCGCTGTTATCAGGCCAATATTTACAACATTTCACCTGTTCGAAAAACAACAAGAAGCGAAATCACATTCCGGGCCTATGCCACAGCAAAGAGGGTTTCTTTCTTTTTTTTTTTTTACATAACTGATAAAACTTTGAACTAAACTCAGGTAAAATCCTTAAGAGGACCACAAAAAAAAAATTAACACAATTAAATTAACAAAATAAACACAATTAAATGCAGCTGTGAAAAAGAAAACAAAGATCAAAATGATTTAAAAAAAAAACAAAAAAAAACAAGACATAATATTTCATTAAATGCTCTCTGTCCAGGATACCCGCATTTTAAGTGTACCATTTTAAAAGGCCCGCTTTCCAAAAAACGGGCCTGGCATCTTTTAGAGGAACCACAAGCTATCTTGAGAGCTCTCTGTAGTTGCACTCCATCTATTTTCTCCATTAGTTGAGTTTAACCCCAGTTTATTATCCCTAGTAAGCCATACTCTGAAATGATTTGAATTAGCCGAACATATACAGGCACTTTGACTTTTAGGGGGAGAAAAGAGAAAACAGACTATGGGAAATGGTAGAGCGGTAGAATGGTCATGTCTCGCTGTTTTAGGTGTAACAAACAAAGGGTCATCTGAGTCCACCCTGTGAGGAAAAAGTATTTTTCGATGTGTCTAAAATAGAGATAATGGCTGCCGCATATGAGAGTAACCATCCTCTTACCACCAGCTCTCACTGCTCCTATCAATCTAAGAAAAGTGAATTAGTCATAATAGATACCAATTTCATAAGAGTGAAAAACTAGTTATTTACAAGATCAGCCAACATATCCAGTTGGAAATGGACTGATCTTGAAACTCAGAGCCAAGCTGGAAGTGAAAGAAATGGAGGTGTCTTGACAGGTTATTATACTAAAAGAAAAAGAGAGAGAGAGAGAGAGAGAGAGAGAGAGAGAGAGCGAGACAGACAGACAGAAAAAAGAAAATGATGGTACATCATTCTGTGTATGCAGGGGAGATACTGCCTGTGCTGAAGTTCTTTTCTGAAAAATAAAACATTATAACAGTGATAACAATACATCCCTGCACTTGTATGACTCTTTTTTTTATTTACCCCTTCTTCTCTCTCTCTCTGTCCTCTCTCTCTCTCACACACACACGCCCACACGAATATAAAAAAAAAAAGCAAAATCATTACACCAAATGATGGATGCTGCTGTTTCTGGTACATACCCTGCCCACCTCCACGAGTTTGGTGATCATGACAATGCTGAAACAATTCTCTTGCCACACCATTCTCCAGAAGTCATACACCGTCTCCTGTTTAGGCCCTGCAGTGAGAAAAACACGCAAAATAAGACACTTCCACTCATCTGTGGTCACAGCCTCACATAGCAGCCTTCATTACTTTTCATTGTTAGGAGGAGATTGAGAAGTTCAGCTCTGCAGTGTGTGTAATCTAAGCCCAAGCACACGAGGAGATTGAGAAGTTCAGCTCTGCAGCGTGTATAATCTAACCCCGAGCATTTCTGCTGACTGCTGCTGATTTCAGAGCTGCATAAAGTACAGAAAACGGTCATCCAGCCTAAAGAGCAATTACCTCTGATCAAACAAACGGACCTTGAAATTCAATGAGGGAAGGCAAAGACATACGCGGACGCTTGGACACGCATGCCCACACACGTCCACACCCACACACATGCGGGCACACACATGCACATACATACACACACACACAAAGACAAACATACCCGTGCACATACACACGCACACATTCGTGCATATCTATACAATCACATAGATGTAAGTCACTAAAAGATTCTGGTGAACAGACCAATATTCAACACTGCAACACTGGGTGATACTGAGAGACACAGTGGCTGCAGGAGATAATGAGGATAGAGACAGACAGACACACACACGCACACATATATACACACACACCCACACACAGAACCTGCCTTTTCCAATGAAAGCACAGGTGGTGTTGTGTAAGTGAATGGTAGGTACACAGGCAGCAGACAGCAGGTATTAATCCTCCCTCTGCATGTGTATCTGTCCCCACATTGCCCCACAGTGTTTCTCTCACTATAATTACCGGTGATCTTAAAACACAATGACCACTGATGATAAAAACTTCTCTCACTCCACGGCAGGGTCTCAGAGAGCAAGAAGTGCACTACCACACCACAATACTGCAATACTCTAGTCCTGTCAGGAAGGGTTCACACACACACACACACACACACACACACACACACACACACACACACACGTGCGCGCACGCACACACTGGAGTGAGTGCACAGCCACACGCAGACACAGACAGCGCCACGTCGGGACGTGGAGAGCTACTCACCCTGAGTGGCGATGAAGTGGTTGGATCGATGGTAGCCCTGTAAGAGAGGGGAGAGAAGTGACATGCTGAGTAAGCCATCTGTGCCTCCAGGCTGGAGCACAAGAGCAGATGCCTCTCTTTTATTCTCTCACTCTTCTGTCTCTGACCCTCTCTCTCTCTCTCTCTCTCTCTCTCTGTCTGTCTACTTCTGATAACTCCCTCTTACCAACTTTTTTTTTTTTCCCTTTTCTTTTACTTTCTCCATCTTCCAGTCACTCTGCCCGTCCAGCTGAGCTCCGTTTCCTTCTCTGGTTGCGTGTAGCTTCTATGCAGGCTACACTAAAACTACAGCCAGACCAGAGAGGTGCATTTTCAGACAAAAGCTTCCATGAGCCATTACCTACGAGGTGATTTCTGCTTTTCCTGAGACGAAACTTTCCACCATCACTGCACAATACGCAAACGATATAGTGGAATGAGAGAGTCGTTTTGTTATACGTTGTTTTGGACGATGGAGAAAGTGAGTGACACGGGAGGATGGCTATAGGTTTCTCAAAGCAAATAATTTATTCATCACAGCCAGGCTGTTCAAAAGCTAACTGGAAACTTTGGCTAAATTGGATCTATTTTCACTAAACAAACAATAGGTAAATACCACAGACACACTTCCTATTGTAGCAGCGCATTCACTAGTCTATCAAAAGAACACTGCCAACAACTCCTTTATCTCAAAATTAAACTATTGTCTGCATATCCTCTGTGACATATACTGCAGCAATATTGAAGACTTCTTTTTATTTTATTTTTTTTTCAAATTTCAGCAGAATGATTTATCAGACGGAGTTTAAGGGACTTGAGCAGCTAAGTGGCTTCTATTCCAGTAGGAATGATTGTCTGACAAAACTCCAGTGGGGGTGGTTTGACAAAACGCCAGTTGTTTGTTCCACAGTCAACTGGGCACTGATTAAATCGGGATGGGGAGGGAGAACATTCAGTTCCCTATTAAAACAATACATTTTTGCACGAATGTCTGTCATTGAAAGGGCTACGCCTAAACAAAGTACGACAGCTTTGGGGGGAAGACCCTGAAAAGTGCTATTAATAGGTCCAAACATTTCTTACACCTTGTAAAATTAGACATTCATTTTGCATGTATGTGTGCGTGTGCTGAAAAAGATGTCCAAATTATGGTAGGGCTTTTTCTTTTCTTTTTTTTATGAGTGATGTAAAGCATTTTACATTCTATCTGAGGATGTGACACGGCCATATTTTTCAAGCTTTAAATATGATCAACCAACGCCTTTTTCATATTTGGCAATAAAGACTAAAGCTTAGTCATGCCAGATATAATTTGGTCTTAAAAGGTTACGACACAGGCCTGACGTTAAAAGAGGGCAAGATTGCATGGAAACACAGACGTGGTTTTAATGATGTAAAAGATGTTTGTGTGGGCAGACGCATGATTGGGATTAGCATGACAAGGACGTTTTAACTGATGCAGATGAACAGAGGGAACAAAGAAATGTAAATGAAAATGAAAGACTGTACTAGATCAAAATAAATAAGTAGACTCAACTTATGTGGATGAGCATATGGGTTTTTTTTTTGTTTGTTTGTTTGTTTACAACATGATAAAAAGGCAAAAACAAAAGGTAGAAAAAGAAAAAAAAAAGAGAAAAAGAACTTCAGTTACAGCATTTTTTAAAATGATCTATTTTCATCTGAGCGATACCGATCTGAACTAAAGCCACAGAGAGACTAATTCTTCCTCTGCTTCACTGTCTCATGCACTGCACTTAGCAACAGAGTGCATGGAATTGCTTTTCATCAGGCAAAAAAAATGACAAACTTCAATATAACGCCTACAGATGTTTTCTTTTCATATAAAGTCACTGTTTAGAGTCAAAGAACTGCAGAATATGTCAGGGTTAAAGCGAAGCTTTATTCACGGATAACAGAAAGACTGGAGCTTCGGTAAAGTCGAGCTACAGCGAAAGGCTACAGTGTTGAGCGTAATGTGGACACAACCCACCAGGTCAGCCTTATGGGGAGAAATCAACTCAGAGGACTAGGGAGAACATCAATGCAAACAGGTTTTTTTTTTTTGCTGTAAAGTGTTGCCATGTAGACTAATTAGTAAAACAGGGGCATCCAACACCGCAACACAGAGGGAGGAGAGAACTAGAAGCAGGTTGATAAAAAAAAGGGGGGAAGGAGGAGAGAAGAAAGAGCAGCAGAGTACTTACTTCCCTGTTTATCCGAATCTACAGGGTCCAAGTTGAAGAGGTAGGGAAGGGAGTAGAAAAAGAGAAGACAGTGACTAGTTAATGAAAGGCTGAAGAGGATTAAAAGATTACACAGAGGTAACTAACACACAGAGGGAAAGAGAGTGAGTGAGTGAGTGAGTGAGTGAGAGAGAGAGAGAGAGAGCGAGAGAGAGAGAGAGAGAGAAAAAGAGAGAGAGAGAGAGAGTATACACTAAGCACTACACAGGGGAGAACACAAAAAATGAAATGGATGAGGTTCAGGTCTGTTAGTGTCTGTGTGTAATTTTGTGCAAAGAGTTTTTTTTTTCCCCCCACAATAATTTAAACAGAAAAGTCAAATACAGACAGCCTCCCATCTTGTGAAAATTACTTTTGTCCTCGAGAACTTGCTTCAAAGAGTGAAGTCATTTTTCATAGCATTATACACCCAAACATGCACACACAAATCACTCTCAAGAGACTGCGAGAAAAAAAAAAAAAAAAAAACAACAACCCCAATCACTTCAACCTTGGTTGAAGCACTGGCCTTTTCAACATCAATCATCTCTCCAAACAAAAGTTACAAACACTGTTATGTTAATCATTTCTCATTCACAGTAAAGGACTGGTCTTGTCAACAGTCTGGCACATTTTGAAAGGAGTGTGGCTACCACATCTGTTAGAATGGGCTACATTAAGTCACGATGTGCTTATGTACCTAGCACTTTAACGTAATCTTTCGAAACAGCTCTGGTTTTCCCCGAGGGGCCCTTTTCAGAGTAATGACGTCATTCAACCCGACATTCAACCAAAATAAGGACAAAAAAAACCTTTCACGTGAAGTTTCAAACCTTTCAGAAGTTTTTGAACATTGCAACTGGACAGGAAGTGTTGAAGTTGTTTCTTAGTGTTGATGGAAGGAGGTAGTGCTCAACTTGAAATGTTTGATGAATTTAATGTTTTATTAAATGTCAGACAAATCACATCAAATTTAGTCCACTTGGTCTTTTCAATCTTTTCTGACTTGAAGTTGAAATTGTTATTTATGACTGGTCTGACCTAATCTTTCCATCAATTAATCATCGCACACAACAGGGCTACTCAGGATCACACGAAAATATCAACAATGATAAATCGGAAATCAGTAAATGGCTACATGGGGTCTAAGAAACATTTTATTTTGGATTTAAAAAAAACATTTGGGTTCAAAAGGGTTTTTTTGTTATCTCCCCTCAGCACAGTGTGGTGTTCCCTAGCAACTCAACAACTCATCCTTGTCATCCAATCAGAGAAGATTTTGCACGGAAGAGAAATAAAAAAAAACAGCAGCTCAATATCTTTTCTCCAGACATCTAAGGTGAGCACTATCAGGGCCTACAGGTCAGATTTCCTCTCACTGTCATCCTGATGCCGAATGGATGACATCAATCCAGATTATTTTAATTTAAAGAGATTTGGTAGCCTGGGGGAAAAAGGGGTTTATCTCCAAGATATATCCTGTATTAGAAGCATTTTGTGTTTATTAATAAAATAAATGGAGATGCTGGGGACAATAAAGCTTGCTGCAGGTTTCAGATTAGTGGCAAAACTGGCAATACTGCCCCCTCCCCACCCACCCCCCCCCCCCCCCCTCCCCCCTCCCCCCCTCCCCCACCCCCAATTTTTTTCCTGATTATTTTCTTGTCGGATTATTACTGAACAACCTGTAAAAACCACCCCCAACCCACTATTCACCACAAACCACACTCCCAAACCCCACTTCGTAGCACAGATGACGAGAATCTCCCGCACTGATTGTAAGCTGTGTCTATGTGTAAGAGCGCCATCATTTTACGAAAAAAAAAAAATTCAAACCACAAACCTTAAGCCAAGAACTAAAACACACACCATGAAATGCCAAGGACCGTCTCAATGTGTGTGTTTGCGTGTGTGTGTGTGCATGTGTGTGTGTTTTGATACATCTATGACAGAGGGTGGAGGGAGTGGATCTAGGCACTGAATGGGGCAGAAAGATAAATAACAAACAAAGGATGTGACCTGGAACCTACATCCTGCAGAGTAGAGGGGCATGATAAGAAACTCACATCGATGTAATTGGCATTGATGTAGTCAGAATTGGGATCCCCAAGCAGCGGATGCAGTTTCACTCTGTGGCGATCGTCTGAAAAACAAGGCAAACACGGCGGTTCAGTCTGGGAAAACGATAATGTCCGAGAACATCAAGTTTAAACTAATATTATTCATCGTTGCATTCACTCCTTTTCAATCCTGACAACACGATATGAAAGCTTGTAAGAAGAGGTCTGCACAAAATGTTCTCCTGCAATCCAGGAGCCTTTATATTCTGTAATTACCTGGTGAATAATTACTAAGTAGTTCACAAAAACCCTCTGAGAGTTGAATCTAAAGTACTCTGAGAGCCATCATTTTTTTTTTTTTAATGAGATAAACGCACTAATTAAGAGGATCCCTTACAGCCCATCAGTGTGTCATGCCTTCCCTTGGTCTTATCTTTTGTCTTGGTGACATCCCAACCTTCAAAGAAGCTCTGCAGAAAGAAAAGAGATACATGTCTTTAATGGCAAAGTTCATTTTTCAATGTGAAAGAGAGGTTCACCTTAGTTTTCCATACAGCACTTTCATAAATTTTCATTCTATTTTTTTTTTTTTTTAACTTTTATGTGGAGTTTCGTAAAATTCTACAAGTCGACACATATGCAAGCACTGAATTGGACTTTTGTTTGCTTTTTCTTTGATCATTTGAGAAGAATGTTTAAGAAGTACACAGAAGGGTATTATTTTTGTTCCTCATCTCACAGGATAAAAGACAGCATTCGGGATGTTTCTGAAATAATTTCCATTTCCCCAGCTTCCCCCGACTCACAGCACAGAAACCACAGATTTGTAATTTTACCTTGAGTAGATTTCGAATGATAATTTAAAGACAACCTCCTGAAGCAAATACACTTCAAGCACTCCAAACTCTGCATACACCATACTTTCATAAGATCACATTCATTTGTCACCATGCTCTGCTGGTCCAGGCTTCTGTCTCCATGGTAATACTTAAAAACTCCCAATCAGGCAAAGTTCCATATTCAAACAAACCATTGAGAACACTACTGAATAAATAATCTAATTTAATAAATTAAGACAACCAGCCTCATATCCCACACCACAAATGATTCATCAGACGCTTTTCACTTTTAATGACAGAGGATTTTATGCATATTAATATTTTAAATATGAAGCTTATGAATGCATTGGATTGTGGTTGTGTGGGCACTTTGAATGAATGCTGAAGAAAGAAAGAAAGAAAGAAAGAAAGAAAGAAAGAAAGAAAGAAAGAAAGAAAGAAAGAAAGAAAGAAAGAAAGAAAGAAAAAAAAAAAAGCTGTGAACAATTTGCCATGCTTTAACATCTTGTCTAATTAAGGAAACGATCCTGTTTCATGTCTGAGTGTGCACGGCATCATAATCAAATCGTAGAGGTGATTTGAAATGGCTTCAAGGGAATCATCTTTCAAACATCTTTCAAAACTGTCATTTAAAATGTGAATTCCCACAGAAACAAAGATCTGTGTTTGCAAAGTTGTATAGAGCAGTCTTTATCACTATATAAAATATATTTTAAAAAATACAGGCTAATCTGTAGATAAATCCACTCTGGGTGATGTCCAAATGGATTTAAATATGTGGGTCATAATCTCACACTATGAGAAGAATATGATATTTAGTATCCTGATGCACTGAATTAATCCATAACTGAGACTGACTATGGATGGTTGCAGTCAACGACACTTCAGGAGGAGATGTCAGAGATTAATAGTCACTATCTAAGAGGTATTGTTTCAGGCAAGGAAAAGATCTGGTCATTTTCGTGCTAAGACAGCTGTGTTTACCGGTCATTCCACGTGTCCCGCTGTCTCAATGAACCTTGACACACGATCAATACACCGTGGATACCTTTTACGCGCACCTCTCAACCTGGGCATGGAGCCACATTTCACTGGGGCTTACTGGAAAAACTCTGAAACCAGCAACACCTTCACATAGTATTAGACCTCTACCCACCCCCCCACCCACCCAACCCCCACCTCCCCTGACCCAGCTTTCTCTCTGACTCTTTTCATCTCTCTCTTTGCCTCTTTCTAATACAAACGTAGCACCATCTCTATCCCTCTGGTGTCTGCCTTTACCCTCCACCTGAACACTCTGAGAAATGGCCTGGCACTAACATCCTTGAGGAAAACAAAGCTATGAACGTGTGAAGTGAGCGAGCAGTCGAAACGAAACTTCTACCGTTCCTCTGATCTGGTTTCTCATTTCTTGAGAAAAGGGAGGAGAGAGAAAACGAGGAGAGAAAGACAGAGAGATGTTTAGCTCAAAAACACATAGGACCACCGCAGAGAGCCACGTATTGATTTTTGTGCCGAATCTGTTTCACCCTTGGGGGACAGTTTAATGAGTCTACAAGCAGAGCTCCAGAAGGGCGACCCAGCGCCGGCAGACAAATTGAGGAGAGAGATCTTTTCTCTCTTTTGCTTTTTTGCTGGTGGAGCAGCAGGGCAGGGTGAGACAGTGACGGAGGATTCCAAACTCCCGCATAAAAGCCCTGCTGAGGATAGATAGTGATTGTCAAGCACCAACCCGTGGGTTTGGTCAGGAGAGGGGTAAAAATAAGCCCCAGAGGGGGAAGGTTTGGAAAGACAAATTAGCTGCACTGGCTGCATCTCTAAATCAACAGCATGTCTAGGAACAGCGTGAATGACAAGCTAGTTCTTTTTTTTTAATTCTATCACTAGCTCGACAGCACTACTTCAGCCCAGATGGATTCTACATACACATACACACACACACACACACACACACACACACACACACACACAAATACACACAAATACACACAAATACACAGTAGCAAGACAACTCATCTAAGTTGCTATCCCATGGTGAAGCAATTTGGGAAACAAGTATAAGCTGCCTCATTAAACACTTCTCATTAACGTGAGTGAATGGGAAGATACAGTAAAGGTATTTTAACTCTACCTATTTACGCACTTTTGCTGTGGCGCAGCCCTAAACATTGGACCAACCAAGTAAACATCAAAGCTAAGCTATTGTTTTGGGCTATGAGGGGAACAGAAACACGATTGCAGGTCAGCCAGGGGTCTCTCTCCGCAGGTGTCCTGTCACAGGGGGTCTTCGTCAGTGAAACAGAGGGCTTACCAGCAAAGACCCCTGAAGTAGCGCTTCCTGGCAAAACATCTGCTCAGATAAACAGTGCCCACAATCAAAACAACGACAGTTCATTAATAGCTGTGGCATACTTAGTGACACCTCCTAAGTATATGTGCATTTAAAGCTCCGTTAATGAATTTAAACAATCTGTGGAGACAGCTGCTGAGAAATCTAAATATGGTAGCTTGTAAATACGGTAGCTCGAATTGCACTCGCATTTTCTCTCTCTCTCTCTGTCTCTCTCTCTCTCTCTGTCTCTGTCTCTGTCTCTCCACTTTGTGGTAATTAATGGGAAGTGAAAGTGAGTATGTAAGAGTTGTGACGCCCACCTCATATTCTTGTTTGAAGCCGTAGCCCTCAGCTGTTTTCATCTGGTTGATGTGTTGGAGCAGGTCAGCCACGCGTACAGCGGGGTGGAGCTGGCCGGTGTGGTAGGGCGAACCTTTTCGCCCGCACTGCCGTCGCGGGGACCCTCCAAGAAGACTGCTAGACTCATTCATGGAGCTCCGCGGCTCACCTGGAGCGAAACACGAGTCACATTCTTACACTGTACGACCGCACGAAAACCGCGCTTCCGCGCGCTAACGTGGGCGCGCATACGAATGAGCCTGCACGCAGACACAATCAGCAACACGCTGTGTGCTAACGAAGTGACCTTATCACAAGCCTAACCAAATCATGTAAAAACAGATTAACGACCAGAAAAAAACAAGCAACAACAGAGCCACATAAGCTGGGAAAGTCAAAAAGGACTAAAAACAAGAGCAAACAGAAAATCAAACACACAGGCCCATACAGTGCGATGGCTTAAACTGTTGGAGACACACTGAATACAAATTCAATACGGCAATAACTATATGAGAAGACTCCGTATTGTAAGCTCTGTAGGGCTCAGCTATTGCATGTCAATATGGTTATGAGCCATCCATAAATCCATGTGTCTGACCGAGCATTAGCCAAAGTCAATTGTCATTCTGTGGCAATATATCACAACGGCGCCCTGCTAGCGCTCAGCGCAAATGAGCTATGGGAACCCAACCTAGCACTTATGACTTTCAACAGGCTTGAAGTCTTGTGGCAAGACAGCTTTTGAGAAAACTGGCTATTAAATCTTTATTTTGATCAAGAAAAAATCCTTCTTTGAAACATTAACTTTTTATGCTTTTTTTTTTCTGAGTCAGATCCCTTAGAAATGAATGAATTATTTGTGTTTTTGCTCTTCGTGCATTCCATTTTCCTAAATATTGGAAGCACGACATAGGGAAATTTAAATCGCAAATCACGTCGGCTGGTGCTGTTTGTGAAACGTTTTTTTTTCCTTCAAAACTTGGAGCTTCTATTTGCTTTGCTGATATTACTGCTCATCTCCCTCTCTCTCTCTCTCTCTCTCTCTCTCTCTCTTTCTCTCCCTTTAGCTTGCTTTTAGCTCATTATGTGTACAGAGTATGTTGAAAAGAGCTGCCGCGAGATAGCATTAGGAATGAAAGGAAACCATGATTGTCAGTGGAGATTCCAAAAGAAAATGAAAAAAAAAAAAAAACTTAGAGAACGGATGCCAGCATATGCTTTTGGTTGCTTTGCCTGCTTTTCCAAAGACTAGAAGTTTGGTGCAGCCTCATATTTTCAGTTTCCCCCCTACATAGTGATTTCACTGTAAAATGTGCGACCTATTTCTCCCAGCATCAGTGTTATTTAGAAGGAAACCACTAGTGCACATGCTGTGTGTGTGTGCGTGTGTGCGCGTGTGTTTATGTGTATGTTTGTGCGAGTATGTGTGACTGCAGATTCAGTGTGCACGGTGTAAAACTGTGGGTGAGATTTATAAGTGAGTTGTGATAACACTATGTTTATGTGTACGTGTGTGTGTGTACGTGTGTGTGTGAGAGAGAGAGAGAGAGAACGTGTGTGTGTGTGTGTGCGCGCTTGTGTCTTACTGCGTGTGCTGCAGGTGTGGGCATCCATAAAGGACAGGGCCATGCGTTCATCCTCCTGTAGAGTGCTCTGGTCAGTGAAGCTGCGCTCCATTGAGCCCATCATATGAGTCTTCTCCTGCCTGTATGTGATAGGTGTCTTATTCATGTTCACCGGCTTCCTGCTGTTAACAGAAAGTGAGAGGGAGAGGAAGAGAGTGAGGGAGACAGAAAGAGAGAGACAGACAGAAAGAGAGAGAGAGAGGACACAGAAAACATAAGAAAAAAAGGGGGAGATGAAGAGGAAAATTATTACAAAAAATAAAATGATAGGATGGAGAGGGCAACATACAGAGAGATGGGAATTAATTGTGTGACATACAGTGAGAGAGAGCACATGGTTGTGTGTGGGGGGGGGGGGGGGGGGGGGGGGAAGAAGAAGAAGAGGTGTGAGTGTAACAGCGAATGAGATGTTGAGTAATCGAAATGTATAAAAGAGCGGAGAAGAACAAGACAGTGATGGGGAGAGTAAAGAATAGGAGATAAGAACAAGATGTGGGAGTAATTTGAAAGAGAGAGAGAGAGGGAGAGGGAGAGAGAGAGAGAGAGAGAGAGAGAGAGAGAGAGAGAGAGAGAGCGAATCATTACTTCATTGGTGCTTTTCTCAGTTGCACAGTGGAAAGCATGGAAACCATGGTGTGGAATGGGAAAAAAGCCACTTACGGATAGTAAGAGTAAGAATAGTAGTCCCTTCTGGAGAGTGCCATGGAGGAAAGAGAGAGAAAGGAGGAGAAGAGGAGGGAAGAGAGAATGTGAGATGTAAGCAACGCCTTTGCTTTGATTAGTGCGAAAATGACAGGACAGCCCAAAGCTTGAACCATGTACAAAAAAAAAAAGAAAAGAAAAGAAAAGAAAAGAAAAGAAAAAAAAATTCTACATGCGTGACTCAGACTGCAACTGACCAAAAGCCACAGCCAAATCAAATATGTCGCCTTGTTAGTTTTAATGAATTAACCCAGAAACATGCTGCCAGAGAGAATTTTTTTTTTTTTGCAATCATCCAGCACACAGGCAATTGCATGGTGGCTTAGCAGAGTAATCCGCTCTGATGTCGCAGACACTCTAAAAACACTCAAATTGGCCACTACAAACATTCTGCACATTTTCTCATTTCCACTGATAAGATACACGTTATTACATTTTCATGTTACTATCAAAACGCTTCATTTGGGAGCGTATTTGGCTTTAATGCTTTAAAATGTTATTTTCATATAAAGGCACGGAAATAACTTCTTGTCTTTTTTTTTCCAGTTCTCTCTATGAGTCCAGAGAGGAGAAAGAGAGAATGAGAAAAAGATAATGAGATTGAGTTACTCATCAAGCTTCCTATTAGATGTAGGAAAGAAAGATAACAGAGCAGCTTCGTCCATCCGTCCCCTTAACGATCTACCCATTTCCTTACGTCTTCGAAACACAGGTTGGACGAATATCAGAAATCAACAGGCCCTTAAAACAAGTCAAAAACAACTGAGCAGTACAAATGACTCTGCGTCTTTCAGCACCTACTACAATGCCTGGAACTAAGTGTATGGTCTATATTTTCAGGAGAAAAGTAATAGTGAAAATTCTTGAAGCTTCTAGGAGTTGCTATGTTGAAAGTACAAGGCGAGGTGACATTCTTGGATGGTTGCTATGGGCAATGGTCCACAAGGGAACTTAAAGCCCACATATCTGTTCTCAATGTCTAGGTGGAGACCTTTAATGGGGGAGGGCTAATTATCTCTAGAAGCACACCTTTTCCCTCCCAATTACCGCCTCATTTACGGGTCAGCCCGCCACCCCGAAGAGCGTAATTAACTGAGTAATTGAATTGCATCCAGACCTGATTAAATATTTCACACTCAGATAATCTCTGTAGATGAAAACCCATGTGTTCTCTCTTTTACATTGTGTGTGCGTACATGTGTGTGTGTGTGTGTGTGTGTGTGTGTGTGTGAGGGGGGAGGGTGTCCTTGCTGAACCACCATGTTAATATTCTTCCAAAAATGTATCCACATTCTGCTGTGTTACAGGAGGGTTTGTTCTCACTTTCAGGCAAAGCCAAAACAAACATCTGGGCTCACATTTATCAAATTTTCATGTCTGAGAGACTGAAAAAGATCTGAAGTTACGTGGATACATTAGCGGAGGTGCATACGCAGAATGCACATGATTTTTTGGTTCAGGGGCAAAAAACATGCTGGCATGGAACAGTATGGGGCCGGAGATGGCGTTCCTTGTGCATTTACCCTTTCTTTATGATGATGATGATGGCTCCCAGCAGAAGAATGAGAACCACCAGTCCACCAGCACACACTCCCAGAATCAGCCCCATCTCTTCTGAGCGTTGAGACACCTCCAGGGCACGCCTGTGGTCCTTACACGCCGCTGAGGAACACACACACATACACACAGACACACACATGTACACACACACACACACACACACACACACACACATAGTATGAGCATAAGCCTAGAAAGGGAAAATTTAAATCAGGTCAAAAAAGCAATAAAAGTGTGGCAGATAAAGAAAAAAAAAGAGAACAGCTAGACAAAGAGGGAGGACACTGAAAGAGAGAGAGAGAGAGAGAGAGAGAGAGACCGAGACACTTAGGCGTAAAAGACAGATCTTTTGTTGTCAAAGACTATTTCAATCTCCTGCAGCCAAAGCCAGACGTTTCACATCACAATGCTGGCATTGCGTGTGTCCGCCTCCTCAGCATCGACCATACCCTAATGACTATTTATCCTCCAACCTGTCTTTTGTGGCAGAGCGGTGCAAGAGGTCGCATCACACGGAGAATCTCTACAGGGGAGAATGGTACTCATTCACACGGAAGAGCCAGACCGCATGATCGAACAGTAAACAATGAGGCTGCGTCCAACAGTGACTCAGAGAGTGGCGGATTATTCTGACCTCATCAACGTTATGACCTTGCCTTACCTAGACGGTGGTAAAAAGACTAGAGGAATCGCTGGGTGAATTGCTGTGCGTATGTCATTCGATACAAAACATAATACATCTGTAAAAGTTTTATGGACCCTTCTAATTCAGTGCGGGGACAGAGCGAAACAGAGATTCTGACACCATTGAGAGCTGTCATGCAATCCATACTCCGCGTGAGAAATGCATGTCATTTCCAGGCAAGGGGAAGAATCATATGTATGCAAAGCAGTCACTCTAACACATCTTTTTGGCGTAAACACCAAAACTTCAATTAGTGGTAAAGAAACGCATGCCGCTATTGTCGGTGAAGCTCTCAAAATATGTCATTAGAGAGCGTTTAAATCACTTCAAATCTCAAATGAAAACCATAAACAATGGAAGGAAGCATATGGTGTAGGGAAAACGGGAACAGAGTGTAATTTTCAGGTGCCCTCTAGTCCATTATGAAGTCCTGAATGGGTTATTGCCGTAATAGCGGGTTACTTTGCACACCGGCTAAATGCTCTATACTTATGCAAATATGCATTGGGAGTCAGTCCCTTTGTCTTGTCACACAGGGCCACTGGTCTACTTTCTGAGAGCAGCGTGTTTCCTCCAGGCGTACGTGGCCTCAGAACCAAAGAGGCTAACCTGTTTGGAAGAGAAAGTCAGTTCAGGCCTGAGGAAAGAGGCCTGCTTTAGGGCTTCGCGAGAGGCCACGGCTAAAAATAAGGGCCAGGGGATGGAGAGGGATCTGGGGCAGTACAGAGAGGACTCAGGCATGGCTTGTGCCCTCCTCCATCTGTAGCCAAGGGCATTTTAGCAACACTTTCTAGTCTCTCACAGTGAGGAACTTTTACTGGTGAGCAACAAAACGAACGCATTCACAATACAGAACAAGGGATTGTTTTCGCTTGGTAGAACATTTGAAACCTCACATCAACCTGCAATCTAAAATCAAAAATGGAAAGTTAAAACCTTTTGTTTTTTTTCTTTAAAGTGTGAAAGATCTTGCGCTAAACTTTGAGATTGTACTACTTAGTGATGCAAATACTGCCATTAGATGAGGTATAAAAGCATGGTTAGTGTGTAAATTGGGCATGGGAAACATCAATTTAAGTTACCTGCATGTCCGAGTAGATACTATTCTCTTGCCACATTTGCTATATGAATATAAGTTAAGCCAAACACAGGCGTGAAATTTGTTTCCAGATTAATCTGTGCACCTGCTGGGTGCCCAAAAGTGGAAATTGGCACTTAAGGGAAGAAATGAAAGTCTATTGTTCTGTGAAGACTGTTGAGGGACTGATAATTAAACTGTCACCTACAAGTGGAAATGGGAATCAAGGCTTGGTTATCTACGCTTTTCTCTGTTTTTAGCACATTAACAGGACCAAATGTTGGGGGGGGGGGGGATTCTTCATCAGAGCATGTTTAATACTTCAAATGACAAATTGAACCATTTTAGGAGCTGACTGAATCTGTCTCACCGAACTGACTTGGGGGAAATGCACCCGCCTATAAGGCAAACATCCTTTAGTTTAAAACATACCTGACCACCTGGGTTTTTTCTGTAGCCATGCAAAAACAGAATCTTCTTTTTTTTTGGAATGTTTTTAAATTAATTCATTTTTGCCTGATTTTAATTGGTGATTTGATTTCTTTTTAAGGTGACATTTGTTTGTTTGTTCATTCATCCTGTAAAGAGACAGAGCGAGAGAGAGACGAAGGAGGAGAAGGAGGAGGAGGAGGAGGAGGAGGAGGAGGAGAAAGCTGTGTTCTGTTCATCAATATGTTGAGGTGTAATTAATCACAGCCCAACTGGGTGTCAGCAGAGAACAGATGGAGGAAGAGACAACATCTAAAATGGCTGCTCTTGCCTCTCTGGCTTCATGCTTCAGAGGAGCTCCGTCACCTTCATTATTCAGTCCCAAAAAAGAGGCCCCTTCACCCCGCCAAGTCAGTTTGGCTGGTATAGTCTCGACTCCGGCTGCTACGCCACAGCGATAAATATACTTATGGACTTCCCTACGCTGCTGTCTGACAGAACTCAAAAGAGAAAACGTGTGTCTGTGCTGGCATCTGTATGAAAATTCAGCACTTGGGGGGGGGGGGGGGGGGGGGGGGGGGGGTTTCATGTTTTCTCTGAGGGGAAAAAGAGTGGAAAAGAGACTTGGGATTCTGTTGGTACTGATGGACACAGGTGGCTGCATCAGAGCCCGTTTGATGTGAAGGGTCCTCTCTTTACCAGACAGGCCTCCAGAACGGATCTTTCTGTCTCTCTCTTTTTTCTTTTCCCCTCTGCATCAGCCACACGCTGCATGCCTACACCGCTCGCTGCCCTCAAACAAGTGTGGTCGCTTTGATATCGCCTTCATCCAGTGTCAATGCCCAAAACAAGCATGATGAAAGCCTGACCCATCCTCGCACACTGTTTGCTGGCCTTTTGTCAGATGGAGAGGTGGGAATGACAGGGGGGCACGAGGTTTTGAATGAGAACAGATCCGCGGAAACAGACATCTTCTCTGAGCTATAGAGCAACCCCTCCGCTTCACTCCCCCCCCCCCCCCCCCCCCCCCCCCACCCCCAGGAAATCTAGAGCTGCTTGACTGCTCTGGTGGGAATAAGGGCAAGCTTGGAGAAAAGGTAGTGACCGAGCTCACATTTTGGATTAACCAGTGACCCATATCAGGGCTTTGCTCATTCTAACCCGGCTTAGACGGACCTGAGCAAGGATCTGAAGGCCTAGCAACTGGCCTTTATGAGTGGAACAGTCATATATCCAGCACTGGACTGAGCCCCTACAGATACTATGAGAAGGATAGGATGGTTAAAGGAATGCCCACTTACCTTTACGGGCAATACGGATGCAATTTATCCTGGTCTCCTATGGGAAAGAGAGAGAGAGAGAGAGAGAGAGAGAAAGACAGAGAGAGAGAAAGAGACAGACAGAGTGGTGATATCAGAAGCGGCTTTATTCCACAACTGCAGACATAACATCGCCTGATATCTGATAGCACGGCTAGCGGCTGGTGCCATTTTTAAACATCTCAACAGCTTCACCTGTTAAAAAGGTGAAGTTAAACGGTTTTTAAAAACAGTAATCTTTTTTTTTTAATCTGGGATTGTGTGTATGTGTGTGTGTGTGAACGTGTGTATATGTAATATAGGAGATTAAAACATGTATTGTAAAGAAAGAGAGATATAGAAGAAAACAAAAGGAGATAGGGACTGAGAGACAGGCTTCCCACCAGCCGACAAATATAAAAAGGATTTAATTTGCCTGAATTTTCATGTGATGACATCTCAGTGTTATGAAAAGGACCTTTGTCAAATAACACTAATGAGATCCAAGACCGTAATCCAATTTCGACCCGGCACTTCAACGGGGAGATGCATTATCATATTAAGATTTACAGATGCTAATTCAAGCATTATGGGACAATTATGCAAATCTCCCCATCCGGAAAAGGAGTGAGAGCACTCTCCTCAAACTGCAGCTAAATTGCTTTTTCTTTTTTTAATTGAAAATCCATTTCGAGCCGACTTACTCTTACTCTTACAGCTTCTCTTAACGTTGCGCTGTTCTTTTTTTTTTTTTTTTTTTTTTGATCACGTACAAAACGGGCCCGGAGAAACACACACACACACACACACACACACACATGCGAGCAAGGACACAAACACACAAACTCATAAGTCCTTCAGGCCAGTCCGGGCTTTATGGCTTCCTTGTCTTTATCTACGCTGCCAGGTTTCGTTTAAAATGCAAGTCTGTCACAGCAATCCTATATATTCTTTCCTGTGAGAACCCATCAAAGGGATAAAGTTTTAGAGCGGCTAGCACAGAATGTAGCCAGAGGGCCTGGTTCTTTAGTGCATAGATCCGATCCTCCCCAGTCAAAGCAAGGGAGCAGATAGCACAGGGCCATCAGCGGCAGTCAATAACGGAGGTCTAGAGTGACAGTCGGGAGAGGAAGCCTCTGAGCTTTGATCATACACACGCAGCCACAAAGCTTAAACCCACTTCCTCTGTTTAATCAAATTCACAGGAACGGTCATGCCCGGCTTTGGGAAACGGGATCTGTCAGCAAACTCAAGTCTAAGTAAATGAGTTATGAGCTCTATATTTAACCAGGACAGGAAGGAGAGGACTTATTAGAAAGCACACTTGGCTTAAAACAGGCGAGCGGAGGAGGAGGAGGTGGGGGGTGGGAGTGGAGGGGGGGGGGGGGGGGCTTTTGGTGGAAACAGCAGAGAGATGATGGATTGCAGTTCTAGCCATCCATCTTGAGGTGCCAAGGTACCAGGCAGTAATGAGTGGAGTTCATTAGGGAGTGGGAGGCTGCTGGGCAGGAGGGGCACCCCGGTGCTGCGGCTTCTTGACCGCCTCAGACTTGGCGCTCTGCATGCCAGGACAGCTGCTGTCTGGGGCAACAGCAGGTCAGCCTTGCTAAAAAAGTGTGTGTGTGTGTGTGTGTGTGTGCGCATGTGTGTGAGTGTGAGTGTGTGTGTGTGTGTGTGAGTGTGTGTGAGTATGTGAGTGTGTGAGTATGTGTGTGTGTGAGGGGGAAGATACTGACTGAGGCTAGGATTATAGTTGTTAAGAAGGAACACAGACACAGGGAGAAGAAGAAAAAAAAACGAGAGAAAGAGAGAGAGAGGAAAAGAGAGATTTCTAAAATTTTAGTTTTTTAATGATGCATGGAGTAGAATAGGCCTTCAGACTTCAAAGCTTTTTATGTGATTAGTACTCAAAGTGAATATTACAATTTTGGTGGCATACCAAACAGACCGAAGGGAATTGTCATGTCAAAAACATACTTATATTGCTCAGATCCTTAATTCACATATGAATATCAAATGTCTCAGAAATGAAGCGTATCCTGGATGTTAGCAATGTATAAATGTATCAAGACTTAAACCACTGAAAAATCCAAATGTGTCAAATAGCCACGCATTCGGATTGGATGGTTCCCTAACCTGGCTAAATGTTGGTTACCTCTGAGTTGGCAGGCTTTATGGAAGTTATTGGACCACGAGAGAACAGTGAACAAAATGTAGATTTGAGAAAAGGTCGATGGAGTAAATCAGTGAACCCCAGAGGTGTTTCGTGCGAGTTCTTTCCAAAGACACACAGTTAGAAAGTGGGAGGGAAATAAAGAGAAAAAAAAAGAAAAAGAAAAAAAAAAAAAAGAAAAAGAAAAAAAGAAAAGAATTACTGTGCTTCAGCTGTCACATGCACTTTCAGTCGGCTTTTACTGCAAAGTCCAGTAAGGTCTCAGCTGGGAGGAGAAATGTACTATTATAGCAGGCCATTAACAGTTGAGTCCGGAGCAAAGGCTGTCTAAAACCCTTTGAGTTATTCACTACCACCGAGTTCAACTCTGTCTCTCTACAGTCCTGTCCAAAGGTGTTCACTGAGCTAACATGGCCCACACACTCACAGGTGGGGGGAAACTGAAGTAGAGCAATAACGGAAAGTTTCAGACAGAGAGCAAAGCTCGTTTGCTGGCGTCAAAGGCAGACAAAGCATTAAAAAAAAAAAAAAAAAAAACCCTTCTCTTCCGCTTTTCCTAAATTGAGCTGCAAGTCAATAGCACATCCCTGAGTCTGGTAGGACGCACAGTACGCTTCATTTAAAGCTGTCAAATCTCACTGATGGAGAATAGAAAATGGTTTCATAAATTAAAAAGACGGCTAAGCTTGCTAACGTTGTTTACGCACAGATTTTTTCCTGTGTGTGTTTGAGTGTCTGTGTTTGTGTTCCTTTTTCTGGTTTTTTTTTTTTTTTTTTTTTTTTTTTCTCGCTTACTCTCCTGTGGCAATTAAAAGATTAGACTAATGAATTTGAGAACTGTGTGCTTCCTGTTTGCCGATAGCGCGGTCTCTGAGGGGCCAGACGTCCCCACGAGGGGAAAGCTGGCGTTGGGCTAGCGTCACGGAGCTGGCAGGGCTGGAGGTGTCAAGCAGCAGCATCAGCAGGCACAGTGCCTGACTCACTGTGGGTCACACGAACACGGGGCTTACTGCCAGCCCCCCTCAACGAACCCTAATCCTATCTGCCAGTAAAGCCAGTCCTCCCCAACTAATCCCCCCCCCCCATCTTATTAACTGGTCTGTGTGGGCTACATGCTGCGGTGAGCCTCTGGTGCCGACCAGTGTGGAAACCAGCTGGAAGGGCTGATTTACCATAATGCCCTGTGTGGGGCTAACCTGGCTGCTCTTTTCCTTGCCCGCTAGAACCTCATCTCAGAGAAACAGAATTTCATCCAATAGATTTTCACGCCGAGGCGGGACTCAGACTCGTTTGCCCGCGTCTAATTTTAGCCTCACGCCGTCACCGCAGTCCATCGTATTTTCCCTTCCAAACGGCCCTTCGCTAATAGCATAAACCGCCAATTATGTATTTCTGATCTTCTGCACCTGTGCCCAATTAGCCCCATCTCATCGGGTATAGCAGATAATCAGTGTTCGGCGAAGACGGTCACTCTCTTCTTGCTGACCGGACGGGTACTGGTTTCGCTGTCTTTGTAGACTGGCGGCGTGAGGCGGGATCCGCCGTTACGCGCCAAACTCCCAGAGCTCGCAGCGTGAGATGACTCTGAACTCATCTGGACTCACTGAGGCAGAATGAGATTGGAGGGAATGGTGCTGATATTACGGAGGACAGGACGTGGGATAACGTAGTTCTTTTGTAGTTCCTTCAGAACTGAAGGGTTCCCCGCAGGACGTACTTAATGCCGCTAATTTATGCTCAGCTTGCACACAGAACAGATCTCTGCGTGTAAGTGCGTAAAGGGAGTCATTTTAAGATTAAGCTCTTGAAACTGTCCATCAGACTCATGATATAAGACAACGGTATATATTTGAAAGAAGAAATGGCAGAAGAGAGAAATCTTATCTAAACTGAGTGAAGCTTTACTGGACGGTAGACTTAGATGAAGTGCAAATTATGTGAGAATCCAAAGACAGGCATTCTATAGGCATACAACACGTTTCCACCGCGTTGTGCCCAAGCTTTGCACATACACATCAGACAGAGTTTAAGTGAGATGTCTACATCTGTGTTCCCTGATTTCTGGCCTTTATTATGTGCAGGGTTGTATATTAGTATACCAACACCATATTCAACCCAATCACCGACACACTGAGTGGTACTTACCCCTCTGAAGTTGCTCATGGCCTGGAAGTAGATGAGGTAATTTTTTCGTGGGTCGAGAGGCGGGTTCCAGTAGCCGTTGTAGGTGTGGTTGTCGCCCACGGTAAACGGTGCGGCCTCGGGCAGGCTGCTGGGAGGAAGTTCAGCTGTGTAGTAATGGAGAGCTCCTCTGGCCTGGGCTTCACCGTGTGACGTAGGCACTGGAAAACACTCCTGGGGACCCAACTCTCTTTTCACCTTCCTTCCTGTCTCCTCCTCCACCACAACCTGATATGCACTGGACACGTGCACAGATTAAAGACGAACATTTAAAATGCCATTTGGTCTTCCGGTGTGTATGAAATGCTAAAACATTTAGTCAAATTGAAAACTGAAAATACAATGGTTGAGCTACAGGCTGTCATGACACACAAGCACTATAAAGCTATGTGTACATCATTAAATATTGAGCGATGCCTATGGCAGTGTTGTTCACTGAGAGAAATTTTGCTATACTATACAGAGTGTAGCATGAGCCTAACCTGACAGGGGCTCCTCTTCCCTGGGCGGGACGCAGTAGAACAGTGATAGTGTTCTCTGTTTCACTCAGTGGAGAGGGCATGTCCCCATAGTCAAATGTAGGAGCTTCAAAGAAAGAGAGAGAGAGAGAGAGAGAGAGAGAGAGTGAGAGAGAGAGAGAGAGAGAGAGAGAGAGAGAGAGAGAGAGAGAGAGGGAGGAAAAGATGAAAGCAAAAATACATACTCAAACTGGGGATTATTCACCAACTTAACTCACATTTGTCTTGTTTCCCCCCCACACACACAGACAAAATAATTTTCCTAGACATATTCATCATCAGTGATAAGCAAGACTGACGAGGAATATCTGTAATTCACCAAGTGAGAAAATATAATTATATAATTATATAATCTGGGTTGATTTCACAAGGAAAGGTACTCAGTTGTTACAGAAAGCACGTAAACACTGGTCAGTATATATTGTTGGTTCAAAACAATCCATTTTCAGCTTAAAATCAATCAAATTGCAGGTTTATAGTTAGGGAATGCAACTGCTGGACTTCATCCTTGACTGTGACTGCCCTACAGTTTATCTGGAAATGACTGCACTGGCATGTAGCACGACGTCTCCATTCCGTCTGGATCACAGTCTAAC
The DNA here is from genome assembly GCF_902362185.1 of Chanos chanos. Classification (NCBI taxonomy): domain Eukaryota; kingdom Metazoa; phylum Chordata; class Actinopteri; order Gonorynchiformes; family Chanidae; genus Chanos; species Chanos chanos. The sequence continues at coordinate 39,503,568 of NC_044502.1, forward strand.
CAAACTACATCGTAAACCGGACACTCGTATCTTTACAAACCTGGACTAGCACATTCAAAGGTATCCACAGCTGTGCACACGGTCAGAGCGCGACTAGACTCTTGCAGAGAAAAAGCAGGAAAGTAATGGTGACACGGGGGAAATTCTCATTTAGAGAGACGTGAGGGATGGTGGCTCCCCCGTGAGAGCCCTCTGCTGAGTAATGGCGTTTTCTTTTAATATTGCTAGTCGGGTAGAGGTAGGAAGGAAAGGCAAACAATTATTGAGAAATCAATGATTATGGCATTAAATGCCGGTCCAGAGAATTGCAGCCGCAAGACTGAGCTTCAATTAAAATGAGCCTCTTAATGGTATCAGTTCTTTCAAGACAGACGCCTTGTGTGAAGCCTGAAAATGTAATAACTTAGTACAATTTGGGCAGGTTATTACATTTTGGCCTGGTGTAATAACGTATTATATTTAAGGCAGTTTATTACATGCTGGGCTTGGTATAGAGGCCCAAGATGTAACAATGACCCAAAATGTAATAACTTATTAATATTATGAGAAGGTTGTTACTGTTTGGACTTGGTGCAGAGACCAAATGTTACGACATTATTGGTTCATGATTTTATTGAGTTAGTGGCCAATTATTATACTACTGGTTTTATTACATTACGTTTTACTACACATTGGCAGTTATTTCAATCTGGTTCTCTACACCAAGACCAAAATGGAACAACCTAGCCCAAAATGTAATAAGTTACCACATTTTTGGCGTTATTACATTTTGGGCATTTACAGCTTGTCTTCAGTCTCCTCAGTCGAACACTCAGGTATGCATGAGCACACACAACCACAAACAAAACACAAACACAGACATATCCGCAAGCACATAAACACACACACACACACACACACACACACACACACACACACATACCTGCTCATTCTCTCTCTCTCTCTCTCAGTTCAATTTCTAAGGTGTCATATACAGGCTCTATGATAGCAGGGAGTATCTGCACGTGAGCTATGAGGCCTCAGAGGGTTCTCTCATACTTGGCTTTATGCCAGGTCTCTGTCTGCCCCTCAGCTCCCGCACAGTGATTGAGCTGTAAATCCATAATTAAAGAGCCCACATCCACTCCAGCGCATTCAGAGACTAACACACTCCAGAGAGAGAGAGAGAGACAGACAGACAGAGAGAAAACAAGGGCATTATGGATTCTTATCGAATAACGTATTTCCTTTCGACAAGAGAAACATGCAATATTAAAAACGAGAGAAACTCTGAGATGAATTTCTATCATAAGTAATAAATTTGCGGGATGGCACCAGGGAGAGACCGCTGTCCTGGAGATGCCTAGTATTACAGTGAAATGTTGGGAGTGAAATTCTGCTTTATCTAACGCCTTGCATGGCTGATTGTAGCATATGGTGTTATTCTGAGCGTCTGAACTGTGGAGCTTCACAGTGACGGTGGTGTCAGTCCTTTTGAGGGAAATGTAAAAAATTGTAATGATGTTCTTGAAGGACTTATTCTATTCTGAGCATCTGCTCTGAGTCAGTACAATTTACAGTCACTCAACCATGCACACCCCCATATGAATGCTTCATCTCGCAGACTGACACACACACACACACACACACACATATACACATGCACACACACACACACACACACGCGCGCACACCCCGACTGACATCAATAGGATCCAAACATTTCGTTACGCACTTGGAGTTCAACACCTGTTATGGATGGTAAGAGACAAAAACCCTGCTCACATATGTATTTTCTCCACGGTGTGATATCAAAAAGCTTTTCTGTTTTTTTTTTCTTTCCGTCAGAACTATCTTTCAACAGGAGCATTTACTTTCTGTACATATATAATAAGGTGACAAGATGGCAGAGACATCTGCTCATTTGACTGAGGCTTTTTGAATTGTATTGCTTACTCCTACAGAACTCACCTGGCATACTTATCAAATGCAGACACACTTTGTACTGAGTTTATTTAAACCAGCTTGGAGGCATTACGTCTCCATAAAAGACAGATAGCTCTATCTCCAGATAGCTCTGTGGGGCCCATTCTAAGAACTCAACCCCCCACCCCTTTCAAGTATGTCTCTCACACTGAATCCGATTGATGATTAATGTAAATTAAAAGGCTGTTTGAATCATGTGAGCACAGACCCAAAAGTTCTATTCTGCTCTACTTAGGCTTCACACACATATTCATGCATGTGTGAATATCAGTATGCACAAACACACACACACACACACACACACACGAACGCACGCGCGCGCACACACACAAGCACACGTACACACATCAGCACACGCAAACAATCTCATACACACACTCCGACCCAATCTCTGACCAATTACCAGAGATGTTGGTGGTGATCTCTGTGAGGGCAGTCTGTCCAAAGCCCTTGGCTGTGCGTGCGCGGACAGAGATGAGATAGGTGGTTCCTGGGTGCAGGTTGGAAAACATGTGGTAGGTCTCGTTACGCAGTTTGGAGACTGTGCGGCGTGGGCCAGGAACGTTGATGCCAGGGTCAGATGACTCAATGCTCTGGTAGCTAATCTGTAATTAGAGACATTACACTCACTCAGAGAGCCACGCTACAGAGTGTCACAAATCATAGACTGTGTTTTTCCTTCTACCGATTCATTCAGATGTGACTTTCAAGAGATTTGTTATTCTCACACACACACACACACACACACACACACAGACACACACACACACACACATATATACATATACATATATATGTATGCATGTATGTATATATGTATGTTTTTATTATTTTATTTCCACATAGTTCAACATAGTTCAACAACATAAAATAAAATGTGAAATATGAAAGATTCATTGGACATGTGGAGACATTTTAGAGCATCTCTAAACTTTCACACCCCTGTTCTAATAGGTCATTGGCAAGAAGACTAGATGTGTGTGTATACATGTGTGTGCGTGTGTACATATATATTCGTCGGTGCTTCGGTCCACACCAGAGGGCTTTTGCAGATTACTCTGAGAGAGGCATCATAAAGCCTGTTTGTGCCTGATAAGTGTGAAGGCAGGATTTAAAGGCATTCAATGCCTCCACACTCAGCTCTTTATGCTCCGTTAATGTAAAGCGCAGATAATAGCAGCAGAAGAAAAAGGAAAGAGGACCTCCAAGCCTCGGCGCGGGCGGCCCTGGTCGATGGAGCTTAGAGAAAGTGGTCAATGCTTTAATCTGAAAGAAATGAAGAGGATTTCTCTGCACGTCATCTAAAGCTCTGTCTCCCGTTGCTTTGAGAGATCAGGGCGTCCGACGATAAAAAAAAAAAAAAAAGGTAATCACACCCAGCCTCCACTTTATATGTCCAACCTCAAATCCCATTTTATAACATCTTGGGGACAACGCTGGCAGGGAAACGCTGGTGAAGAAGAGGTGTGCTAGGTTGTTATAAAAAAGAATAAAATAAAATAAAATCAAAAAATCCTAAACCAATGTTCTGTAGTAGGTCCAAGCCATTGAAAAACACACTGCTGCAGGAAGACACATGAGATGCTAAATGGAGACGGTCTAAACGGCTTATTCTGAAGCCGTATCCATTTCACAAACTCAAGCGACTTCTTCTTGAAAGGTGAGACTGCAGCGACAGGACGAGAGACGGAGCCCCGGTTACGGCGAGGACGTGTGTGACAACGTGGCAGGTGGCGAAACCACAAAAACAGCCTGATAGTTCTTAGAGACAGCCCTAACACTCTGCTCTATAACTGTCATCAGCAAAGCAATGAGACAGATGCTAGGTACCAGAAAGCTACAGGAATTCCACCCACGCAACCTGGCCAAACCTTCCATCAGTACAAAGCACACTCATAAAAAAAGTTCAAAAAAAAAAGTTCAGCCAGACCAGGAACAAAAAGGAGCACAGAAGTTACTGAGGTCATTCTGAAGGCATTAGCATGACCACAAAAGCGTATGATGTACAGTGAATAACATTTTAGCGCAGCGTCTTGTTATTTGCAAATATGTCTATTATCCTGCTCTAAACCCGAAACTCATGTTTCATTATGAATCACGCAGGTCTAGCAACAATGCTGGACAAAGGCATGAGTCAGTTGCTATGAAACCCACTGCATAGCGATCAGTCTTGCGAAGCCTTGTGAAACAACTGCAGTGGAATTTATTATGTTAGTTTTTTTTCTGCTGAAAATGCTTCATTTGTACTTTCTGTCCTGTTAGAAGATCAAGTTCCTTTGACAGCAAAAACAACCTCATTTTGTAGAATTCTTAGAATGTAGATTCAACCATCGAGTCTGATTAAGAGCTCTCTTTTGCTTACAGCATAGCTGAATAGTGTAGTGGGGACCAAACAGAAGCTGAAGCCATCCTTGGGCCTGAGGGCACAAGCAAGATGGCACAGTAGGCCAAAAAAAATGCTAATAAAAATCCTAAAGCCTCTCAGAACTAAGTGGACCAATCAGTAAACTATTAATTCCAAAACTTCTCCATAAACAGCTATGGAAATGAGAACAATTACAAGCAATAACACACAACATGGAATGTTAGAGGACTTATCAGTTATGAAAATGTGCACTCAGAATGCTGGCAGAGACAATCAGCACTTACCTCATATTGTGTAATAAGACCATTGGGTTCTAGTGGCTCCTCCCACTTCAGAAAGATCATGTCTTCCAGAGGAGTGAAGGTCAAAGACTCAGCAGCAATGCCACCAGGAACTATGAGAAATCAACGTAGGAAATCCGGGTTAGAGAATTAGAGCCACTAATCCCATGGTGTCAAACACCCACTGATGATACAATGGAGTCAATTCTTTATGTCTGTCTCAGGTCAACCTCCATTTTAGTGCTTAGATATAAGTACAATGCACAACATTGCTCTAAAACCCAACTAACACTGAAGGACCGAAGGCTTCAGTCTACAAAGAACAGTCTGAAGCAATGAAGACAGTTAATAGCTGACAGAGAGCCATCTTAAGAACAGAGAGAGGGACAAAAGCTGATGAAAGCTAGAAAAAGAAAAGAAAAAGGGTCGTCTAATCTTACGAGGGGGTCAATCCACTTCTCATTACACGGCTATTTGAAACCACAGCAGATAGGGCTCCTCTCTGAGAGGAACAGCAGTGGCAGAGAACCAGACAAATCCAGAACTATAAACGAGAGAATTGCCAATATGACAAAGCTTGAGCTGTGGAGATGCTTCACACTCTTAGAAACATGGCTTGCATGTTTATAGAGCCTCCACACACACACACACACACACACACTTGGCATAGGGAATGAAGAGCCTACATGACAGAGTGGCAAAGCAGCTTTCATAGCTGATAGTGGGAATCTTTATTTAGCAGCTTTCTACTGGTTGAAGTTCATTAACATAGACGCCTGGGTGCTGAACGTTGTCAGGCCCGAATGTGACGACGTGGCTGGAGCGAAGTGAGAGAGAATTTATGACATTCATGGCGGCTGCTGAGATATGCACAGCCGGATGTTTCTACAGCCATTTATGCTCTGTCTCTAAGTCGACAGAAATCCTTGTTCACTCATGGGAGAGTTTGGAGTTGGAGGATGGAGGGAGAGAGAGAGGGGGGAGAAAGGGAGAAAGGGAAAGAGAGATGACCAGGGGCTAAACCAACACCGCTTGTGCAAACCGTGACGAAGAGCTGACTCTAACACTTTCTGTTGTGACAGGCTATGGGAAAAAATAGTTGCTGATTGAAGCTTGTTGATAATTGAAGCGTCTCGTCTCTCTTTCTCTCTCGCTCTTCCTCTCTCTCTCTCTCACTGTCTCTCATCTGAGAGAGGATAAAACGCTTATGTTTTCCTTTTTTTTATGGAAGAATTGTTTTGTCCTTCAGTCAGGAATATGCATGCTGTGATGGTGGGGCGCCGCGCAAATATAAGCACAAAATCTCTTGCCTTCGGCTCAGTGCTATACGTTTGAAATAATAATTTTTTTTTTATCATTCACTGAAAACTAAGCTTGCTCATTGTACAGATGCTTACTCTTGAATATTACAGTCACTCTTTTACTTTTGTTTCAGAGATGAGGTAGATGAGCCTGAATGGTTTTTGTGAAAACTTGTGCTGACGCACTCAGCCGTAGACTGAACTGCTATAAACTAACTCTTAGATGTAGCGCTAAAGAGAATCTATCAAAACACAGCTGGAAGCATTCACATTGCTTAATGAGGCCAATTCTCCCCTGTCGGTCCTTTTCATTTCACCTAGGGTGGATTCAGATTGGTGAGACTGGTTTAGTGCAGAACAGCTGTCTCATATTGATCCAGTGGGGTCATTTGAGCATTTCCTTTTCTGTCATTTCTGACTGTCAAACTGAACCGTATTTGTCGAAGCCTTTTTTTTCATCAATTTCACCCGAAGTAGCTTTTTACGAATGACGAGCGATTCAGTACTTGAATATTTTGAATTCTACGAAACACATCAAACGCTGAAACCCAACTATAAATAAGAACCATTTTACAAATGGCCTAAATGGACATGCAACCATCGACCCGCGTGACTCACTGTCTTCCTCTGTTTGGAAGGTGACCTCTCGACCCTCCTTCTTCCCCTCCGTGTTAGTGAGGGCCAGGCGCACATGGATGGTATGATAGGGGGGTAGATCTCTCAGTGTGAAACGAGAAGCATTATGCTCCACTGCTAGGCACTCCCTCACAGTGGTGTTGTGCCCGTCGCCGCCCCCTGCTGTGGCATAGCGATAGCACAAGGACACAGAGTAGGTGTGGCAGCGTGTCAGATTAAAGGCCAGAGTCTCCCACTGCAACGTCAGTTGACGTGACTGGATCTCTGAAGCTCTCAGACCTCGCAATGCCCGCATGGGCTCTGAAAAAAAATGAGAGAGAGGGAGAGAGAGAGAGAGAGGGAGAGAGAGAGAGAGAGAGAGGGGAAGAGGAGAGCAAGAAAGAAAGAAACAAGAGAGGATTAAGCAAAGAGAAGATCAGGAACAAAAAAAATTAACATATTATTCTCTTGTTCATGTGTCTTTTTTGAGCTGACAAGCCTCTCACATCACTATTCAACAATACCTGCCACGTCCGAGCTGCAGCGTGACTAAAAAGGGTTATGACAGACGAAAGGTGTCTGTTACTCTTCTGATCACAGCTAGGTGGCATTGCAATGGCCTGACAGGGGCATATAAGTCAAAAGCCTCCTGCCAGCAACCTTAAAGCTCAGACAAATTACAGTAATTAATAAGACAGGCTTGTGAGTCTCTCTCCTCTCTCTCTGCCTTCCTGTCTACCTCTCCCTATCACTTGCCTACCAATTCATACATCTGTGTCACTGTGAAGATCAAGTGGTCTCTTGTGCTCCATGCCACAGGCCACAATACCATAAAAAAAACAACAAAAAAAAAAACACACACACACACACACACACCTTGTCCAAGGACATTCAGTTTTTGCAAGACATCTTTATTGCTAGCTCTGTTTGACTGCTTGTCTATTTTTAGGAAGCAGAGGCTAGGGTGTGGTTACTGTTGGGTTAAACCTATCTTTCTTCAGCTGGAAGTGCAGCAACCTTATCTGTCTCATCTCTCCCCTACTGAACAGAAGATGGGCAGATACAGAGGGCCACTGTCCCTCGGAGCACAGGCACCCCTGTGTCTCCCGAAAAAGAGATACATCCAAGGCAACCAAGGGGGTGAGCCAAGGACACCTCAGTCTGCTATCAATGGGTGCATTTGCCATGGCTCATTATTCACACAATCAATGCCTTTTTGTCAAACTATATTTTCACATAATCTATTAGATTGCTTTGTTCCTTTAATGGGAATTTATGACTAATGGCCCTGAATGTGAGGGAATGATAAAGGAGATATGGAGTACACAATTTCTGAGTAAGTGTAAGGTTACTGGCCAAGGTCTTAATTCCTCAGCTGGCCTCTAGGTACAGACTGTTAGTGTACTCTGGGGACGTGTGCTTGTAGTTAAAGTTCAAAAGGAGTACATGCCCTTTAAAGATCGAATTCACCAACTCTGTGGCTCATTTCTCAAAGTAATAAGTACAGTTTCCATTCTTATGATCCTAAGAAAAGCACTGCTCTATTACCTACGCCTCCACAATCAGACATAGATGAATTTCTGAATTTCTCTAAGGTACACTCAAGGGTGACTCAGTGGGGACACCAGAAAAAAAAAGAAAGAAAATAAAAAACCCCACCGCCCAACCCCTTCCACAAAAAAGCACTTAATGTGGAGTATATTAGTCCAAACAGGAAAAGCTACATAAACTGTACCTGCATTGTCTTAGTGGGGCTATTGATTATTAGCTAAAACCAAACAAATGGGAGCTATTGATTGGCACCCTCTTGAAAACACAATCAGAGAGTCAACAGAGTGCTAATTGAAGATCTCAAAGTGGGCTTTTGTGCCAGTCCACTTCCTTTAACCCAGTTTGGAGTCTTTGTCTACATGCCAAGCTTGGTTCGCTATCAGAGCTTACTCGCTGGCTTGCCTCTGAGATGGACTGTTGCCCATTGAGTTCGGCTTATGGCTCAGCAGAGAATGCTAATTCCTCAGGGCAGGTGTACGACCAACTGGGACAATTTCTGCCTTATTACTCCAGGTAATTGTAATGCATGAAGTTACCCTTGGCCAGTGTGGTGTATTCATGCCCAGTTGAGTATGTTAGCGAGGGCCTAGCTATAACCAAACAGGATTTGGTAGAGAACTCCCACTGTGATGGAGGGACTGGAATGACACTTCAGGTGCTACGACAGTAATCAAAAGTCACAGTTAAGACACAAAGCATTTCAATGTAAGCCTTTTGAGTTAAGTGAATGAAGAGTCTATGTAAATAGAACATATCATGTGACTGAACATGCATTACTTTGCAGTACTTCTTCGTTAAGAGTAAAACTCTTACTGAGGACACATTACACAAAGTCAATTAACTGGTGAGGGAGTGAAAAATACTTGGTATCACTCTCCTGATGCCAAAGGGAATTCTTTCAGTCCAGCTCATGTGCCAGCAGACACAGCACAGAGCTTTTGCTAAGAGGTTCTCCACAAGTTCTTCTGAGGAAAGCCTGGCTGACCCAGCAGCAGGTGGAGGTCCATCTGTGAGCCCATCTGTGACAGTTCTGTCTGCAGTCTCATCCCACCCTTGATTTACTCACTGGAGCCTCAAGCTGGCCTACCAGGGTCCTACTCATAATCACAGCAATGCCTCATCAGGCACACCTGCCCGCTCACCACAACCCAAGTAGCCAGTGTTCCACAGCCTGTTCCCCGGTTTTTATGGCACCCGTAGGGACGTTGCCAGCTCTCATCTCCTATATAGGTCAGTACCAGGGGCCACATGCCAGAGTAAGGAAGGCAATCTTCAGCTTCAGCAAGCAACAGCCCAGTCATGTCATCACTCATTTCGGCAACGCTCGCTCTTTCTTCAGACGAAAAATCACCTCAGGGTCCCAACAGCATCCATCGCACTACCATAAAACTGATAATGAGCTGCTCTGAAACAAACTACCTGAAACAAATGGTCCTTTTCCACACGATACGTGGAAACTAACATTTTCTGCATAACAACACAAGCACATTACAGGACCCTAATACATATGCAGCAATGGGAATAATTATTGCATAATAAATATAAGTTTCTCACAGATACTCTGGTATGAGTCATAATTACTAATTATATGTGACCTTAACCCTATTCTGTCCTACCTACATAATGAAACGTGAGTTCACAAGAGGTAAAAATACACGATAAGGTCTTTACTGTCAGCTTTCAGATTATACATACGCAAATAGTTATGCTGTGAACACACCTCACATTTTGGAGACCAGCAGATGATAATTAAAAAGCTCACACATTAATCTGAATTACCCTGCAGCCCCTTTGGGTGCCTTTGAAGGTACAGCATTGGGCTGTGTCCAAAGTCCGATGAGGTCATTTGGAGCAGAAGAGGGCAACTCCAGGCACATAAGTGATGAAGAAGCTAAGGGCACAGCAGGTGTATAAAGACTGATGACCCCTTGACTGAGGTTCTCCTCAACAAGAAACAATCAGGAGAAGAGAGAGAATGTGACCGCAGGGATCAAATGAGGATAGAGAGGCAATCCCTCAGCACTCTGGTTCTGGGATAAAGTCAGTGCTTGATTTAGTGCAATGAGACTCAATCATAGAGAGAAGCTTGGCACATCTGAAAACATGAGATCAGCCCAGAAGGTTAAGAGAACGCGATCTGGACCATCGTGCATTGGCTGCACTGTCATAAATCAATTAACTGCCATTTATGCTTATTAAAAAAAAAGCTAATCTATATTCCCTTTGACGTGTGCAACTACTTAACATGAGATTTATTATTTCATCAACATTGGTTACAACAAAACTGCTTTCCTTTTCTTTTTGTCTTTGGCCTTAAGACCTCAGATTGAAGAAAGCTATGTTATCAGTGGGTAGACTCCCATTGTGGGTGTTTGTGTTTATGGTCTCCAGGGGCCACAGTCATTTCGAGGCTAATCTGGATATTGAGCTCTCAGACCAAAGCACTCCGCTGAGAGCCACAGTGATTAATCAGCCATCGCTGTATGTGTGCATGTGTTTGTGTGAGTGTATGTGAGTCCTGTCAAACAAATCAAAACCTTATAGCTTCTGAATCAACAAGATATCCCAGATGGGGTTCTTAGACTCTGCAGTCAATTATGCTACCCCCCCCATAGTCATCAGACAGGAAAATTCACTGGAGACGAGAGCTAGAGCAAAGTGAGGAAAACTTAATTTCACCTTCACTCCAGCTGATGCACCTGTGCTGCGTCTAAATTGTATTCTCAACAGCTGAGCAAACATGACAGGAGTTCAAACTACTGTACCAGTACTCATGCATAACCAGGCACCAATATGAACATTATACGAATAGGGTATGAGAAGACAGAGTGCCAGCTGAGTTTCCACACGGTAGAAAACGGAAACGCTGAAAATGGCTTGGGCATGTATGATGTGTCCGTACTGTCCACCACATTTCCCTCTTTTCCTCTTCTCTCACTTGTCTTTCTACCACCCCTTCCCTGTCACATCCATTTTTCAGTTCCACTGGTCTGTCACTCTAATGCTCCCCCTGCCCTCTCTCTCTCTCTCTCTCTCTCTCTCTCTCTTTTCCTCCCCCTGCTTCTTCCCCTCCTCTCTTTCTCTTCTTTTCTCGTCTTTTTACTTGCGGTTGCTGATGAATGGAAGGTGTCTGAGCCCAGAGGCAGGATGGAAGTGAGAGTAATCTGTCATATGATCTGAGAGAGGAATTTGAACGCGCGGCCTAGCAGTGGGGAGAGGGAGAACAAGCTGAGCAGTGTCATGTTTAGAGAGTCATGGACATAATTACACGCTGCTCAACTGTCAGTTTGAGACAGGCAGACTCTGAAGCCTTGAGCTGTTCTGGAATGTTCACTTTTATGTAGATGAAAAAAAAGTATTTTAACATTTTGTTTGTTTTTTTTTGCTTAAACCTCTCTAGGCAGAATGAAACTTCACAAACCTACATAAATTACTCATTACAAACACATTCTTAAGGAGGCTTATGTGTTTTGCACACTCACCAGCACATTTGGTTCTGCTGATGAGCGGGGGACCTGGGGGTCCGGTACCACCTTCTCCGGGTCGAGTGAGTAGTACGCTGATATGGTACTCAGTGTCGGGGTCCAGGTGCCACAGCTTGTAGGTGACCATGTTCACCACATTGATCTCAGACCAGGGGGACTGACTCGCACGATACTCAATCTCCCTACGGATGATAGGGCCATCACCCAGGATAGAGTTGGTGTTGAGCTGGATGATGAGATAGGTGGAGCCAGCTCTCAGAAGCTGAGGTGGAGCAATGGGAGAAGGGGGAACTGTGGAGAACAAAGGCAAAACAACACCCAAGCTGTTACTTCACTGTTAAAGATGCTGCGTAGGGATATTATCAATGATTTCCGCTACAGATATTTTTTATACAGCTTTGGGGGTTGAGTTTTTCCGCTGTTGTCATTCTGTCTCTATGTATCTTGTGAATTACATAAATTTTTCATTCAGTTACAACAATTAAGCTGCTCAAAAGTCTACATTACAAAAATCTGATTTTGAAAACATGGCACCGTGGGCATTTTACATTTTGTGAGTTCGTGTACTCATTCATAGCTCACACATAAGGAAGCATCTAAGGAAGGGACCACTGAGCTGTTTGTGTAATTTCGATAAAGCAGGACATCTGTTAACACGCGTTCTGCCTACCTTTCACTTTAAGACCTGCTGAGACATCCTCAGCATAAACTAATGGATTGGCGACTTACAGTTCAAAGGTTCAAATAGCAGATTGGACACGCACATTAACCCTGCATTAAGAGTCTTTACACGCATTTACCCATAAGTCTTCAGTAAGAGAACAGATGTGCATATCTATAAAAACGTCTATGACCTGCAGAAATAAACGTGCTACTTTAAGAGAGATGTACACCATCTGCTCCCCTGAGCTTTCACCACCACAGGAGTTTAAACGACACACCCAGATGTAATAAGAGAAAAATCGCTAACTTTTGTTTACAAGCCGGAGAGCCAAGATCCTTCGTTATTTTCAAAGCGCACCATCTGACTCAGACTTGAAAGAGATTCAGGCTATTGAACAATTAATAAGATGGCAGCAAAAAAAAAAAAAAAAAACGAGAAGGTTGAAGAAGGAGACAGATGAAAGAAAGACTTAGCAATATCTCTGTCCTATCTCTAGCATGACTAATCCCCACAGTGCCTGTGCGTCTGGGAAGCTCTACTCCGTCCTCTGTGGGAACTCACTGCAGACATCCCCTCAGGAGTCTGACCGACAGCCATCCTCAGGGGAACAGGAGGCACCTCCAGACAGACAGTAATAAAGCAAAGCTCAGTTGCTCGCCCAGCTAAAGGCTCAAGGCATTAATACGAATTCATTTCTGTTTACTTTAGTGCCATATCAATGAAAATGCCACAATCTAGAGAATACTGATGTGCAGTTCAGACAGTGTGGCTTTATTTATTTATTTATTTATCGGGGGGGGGGGGGGGGGGGGGGGGGGGGGGGGGGGGGGGGGGGGGGGGGGGGGGGGGGGGGGGGGGGGGGGGGGGGGGGGGGGGGGGGGGGGGGGGGGGGGGGGGGCCACAGGGGCCTTCACCTCTGGTTCACCTCACGGCTGTGGTCTGTACACAGCTTGTTTTATTTGTGAGGTTGCGGTTTAGCATCAGGGTGAGAGTTGTAAAGAAAGGAAGACAGCCTTCCTTCTCCCCCCCTCCTGCAACTGCTCAGACTGAGCACAATTCTCATTAGACCCCAGTTCTCTGCACATTCACCCTGCTGTTGTCTAATCTATGGGCCCATAGAGGAACAGTGAGTTGTGAAATGAGTTGATCAAGCTAATTAAGGGGCTGATTAGCCTCTCGTTAGTGGGGCCGAGAGGGGGAGGCAAGCCTGTAAAAGGGTTCATGGAGTTTTTTAGACCTGTGAAATAGTAAGGAAGGTGTTATTATACAGCGGCAGAACTCACGCTGGCTCAGAACCCTGTGGTGGCAGCCATTTGGACCAGTCCCACCAGGCCAATCTGCCCTGTTTAATTGAGGTGCAGTAATGCATTTTAAATGGGACCTGTGGTTCGGCTAGGTGTTGTCAAAGACTGTGGCCAAAATCACTAACAGCAGAGAAAGAGCAGAGTCTCAATTTAATGCACCAGAGCAGAGTAATGGGCCTGTGGATGTTAGCCCTATTACTTTCATATAGGCTACATCTAATCTCATTAGCATATCTGCAATGATAAAATGTTAGGCCAAATACCAAAGGTACACCGTTGTTATAGCAGTGATATTTCAATGACAACGCATCGCATGTGCTTTAAGTGCACGTGCTGCGTATCTGAGTCAATACAGTTAGAAATATTATTTTGCAAAAGGAGGACCTGTTGGACTCGGACACCAAAGATGCGGATGAAATAAATTTCTTAAAAAATGGCACAGAATTCGAAAAGGCTCAAGGCGTATGTGTACTTATGAAATATTTTAGCACATTACAGGAGATTTCATGGCCTTCCATTTAAAGAGCAGGTTTAGGCCACACTTATGGCACCCAGCCTTAAGGGTTTTAGTAATGCTGCACTTACAGGATGCTTTGTGGTATGCCAAACACCGTCCTATCACTAAACTCAACCTAATCCCTGCTGCCGTATCTATCAACGGGATTAGAATTGCTGCCACGTCACTAACACTCCAAAAGGATCTTTTGAGGAGGTGTGTTGAGGAAAGGGATAGAGAGCAGGAGACGAAGGAATTGGATTCCTCCACGTACTTGTTTCACCTTCATCGCTTGGCGGCAAAACTACGGAGAACCGGAAATACATCCGTGCGGTCCAAACATGCTATGAAAGGTTTCACTGTGTCGCAAAAGGGATGGCTACTGTTTCCAGTTAGAGACTATGACACTGTTTCCAGTTAGAGAGTGGGACACTGAATAAATATAGTTATGACACAGCTCGCAAAACCTTGCCTTTAGGGATTGTCTCTGACATCAGGACCCGAACATAGAGCTCTTGACAAAATCTTGTCTTTATCCTTTACAGGAGGACCTGAACACAGAGCTCTTGACAAAAGCCCCAGACCTGACGGAATAAAACCCTGACATCAAGACCTGAACAGAGGGCTATAAAAAAAAAAAAAAAAGACTAAAACATTGGTGAATGACATACGCATTGGAGCTAGAGTCAAGGATCTGGGCTGTTATGTAAAACAGCCATAATACAGAGTCAAAGAGAGCAGATGGGAAATCTCTCCAATGCAGACTCAGGTCACCTGAGTGTATACTGCAGAGTGTTTCTAAAGGAGTGTGTATCTTTGAATGGTTTTATACATGCTGATTTTTATGGCAAAGGAAAAAATAGTTTGTTATCTGAAACTGAATTGTATGTAACCTTGGAAAAAAGATTGAGGTGTCACACAAATTCCACAAACCATCCTGAAACATCCTGAACTTTGAATCCAGACAAGATCGGTGGAGAGAAAATCATTCTTTTCCTGAAACAAAGGCTCTACCACTAATTCAAAACCTCAGATTTGCTCAGCTGTAAATGACAGGGGCCATATTAATAAAAGGAATGTCTGGATGTGAGGTCAGTGTACATTTTTGTATAATAACAAATACAACTGTGATGTCACACTTAGCAGTTTTATCTCATCTGATGAATTAAAGGAAACGAAACCCTAACAGGTCCTCTTGACAGGCTGTGTAGGCTGTTACCTCTTTCACGGCAACAAGACATATGAACAAAAAAATCATAAAAATATTACAGTACATTTATTTAGATGACACTTTTATCCAAAGTGACTTACAAGTGGGGAAACAATTCAAGCTCCAGTATAGTAAGAGACCTATGAGTAAGCGCTTAGTATTACATCTGTTTCAAAGTGCAAGCAATAAGTGCATTTACATTACTTTAATATATTTTGATATATTAAAAAATGTCTCAAAATGTATTAAAGTAATGTAAACACACAATATAAAAACACCTCCCAGCTGAGTATTAAAACACTGCAGCAGCAGTGTGGTAAGAACATCATATACAGTTTTGAAAAAGGATTTAAGGGTCTTGCCTTTGACGATGAGCTCAGCGAAGTTGGACACTCCAGACCCTCGGGAAGACTGCGTGACACACCGATACAGGTCTTGCTCTGGCCTTTGGACATCATCCAGCTGGAAGGACACCACAAAGCGACTGCGGCCAAGGTGCTTGACCGAGGCAGTTGAGATCACCTCTCCATTTTGTCTCTAGAGAAAGAGTTAGAGAGAGAGAGAGAGAGAGAAGAAAAAATATGGCAATTCACTCACCCTTGCCTTACAGTAGCATGAGTTAGGGTTTGGTTTTGACAAAACATTGCCCGAGTTATAAATTGTCCTTTGTTGGGGACTAACATTATGCTTCCAGCACAGACACAGATAAGCATGACTAAGCGGACAAAAAAAAAAATTCAAATTGAATTATTCTGAGCAAAATGAAACTTTCTTTATGACCTTGTCGTTTATCAATCATGCTTATTATGCAGAAGAAAGAAGCTAAACCATAGGCATATATAACGGGCAAACAGGAAACAACATTAGGATCACAATCAAGTTTGAAAAGAATGTCCACTTGAAAGAAGGTAATAATATTACTTTAAATCTACAAACGCAGCCTGGCTCTGCTACGCTTAGCATTTACCACAACAAGCAATTCACATTCCTACAAGGCAGCAACGTTTTGACTTTTGATTCACTTTAAACGCTTATTCGTGCAGAGAGATTACAGTTCTTATTTTTTTAGGACACCGTTTGAAGAAAGCAGCCAGACAGGAGCTCACATAATAACTCTGGACACCAAAGTTTCTGGCTGAGAGATTTGGAAAAAAAAAAAAAAAAGAATGAAAGTAGAGAAAAAGCGAGAAGTAAAGAAAAAAAGGATCAGAAAAAAAAAAAAGATTAGGAAAAAAGACCAGACAAAAGAGTAAAGGAAAAACGAGGCGACCGAGAATAAGGAGTCGCAACTTTAACTGAACGTGAAAAATTGTTATGTGGGCATTTTGTGAGACAACATAAAAACACCCCCTAAAGACGTTTGACATGAAAGCAGCGTACTCTTAACAGCGACACGGGTAATTAAAACGTGGCCCCAGTGTGAACAGCAGCCTTCCTATGTCAACACATAACAGAACCCTCCTCCACTGCCTTGCGTGGTGAGCAAACAGACAGCCGCTAAAGAGCTCACCTCCACGCGGCCGCTCCTCTGGGAGTCGACTTGTGGCTTCAGCATGGGCTGTTTCTGTTTGTTTCTCTGGGCCACGTTTGATATGAGCTTTCCCCACCCACAGACCACACAAACCACCACTAAAACATTCACAAACAAAAACAAACACTAAGCTAATGTTTAGGGTCACCGAAAGTGCCAATTTGAGGGTCAGAGTAAAAGCAAATCCGACTCTCAGACACCAGACTAATGGTTTGGAATTTTTCTCGGTTCAACCGAAGGATTATGACCAAAGCACCCAAATGAAGGTTGCGTAAATCAGGCCGAGTGAGATGAGCACGTGACAGCCATAGATACGGCAAAACGCGAACGTGTTTATTCTAATTATAGAGCTACAGATCCATCCTTTTGTGTGGTGTAAAAGTGCACGGCATTCATGATCAAAGTAAGGTATGTAACTAGGCTGCATCTAGTACGCGACACTACAAAAAGAGGCAAAAAAGAGAGGAAAACAGAGAGAAAGATCCATGTGAAGGCAGTGAGGACATGGCATCACGCACCTCCCTTTGTGCTGGGGGTGGGGTGTGGGGGTGGGGTTATGGGGAGCGGGCGGTGGGCGGGGGGGGGGGGGGGTTAAAGAGGCCTTGAGAGCGCTTGTTATTATAAGAGTTTGTGCCGCTTTGACAGTTTCAGACTAGAGGCATCTGTCCTTGTCCTTGAGATGTGACATAATCGTTCATTTGATTTAATTTTTCTTTCGTTGCGAGCAATCTCTGTGTCTCACCCTGGACAGGGAAAGGGTGGACTCTTTCCACCAGACTAATTTACGCTCTCAATGTAAGAAACGATTCAGTGCATTTAGACACCCCCCCCCTCCCCCTTTTCCCCCTTTCATAATTAGGGCTCAGTGATAAGGGTTACTGCTCACTCTATGATTTTCGCTCAGAAATGGAGAGGAGAGAGAGGGGAAAAAATGTTTTCATGTCGTGCATTTCAGCCACCCTAAATTATTCCGCGAAGAGAAGAATGTTTCGTTTGGCAGAAAACGTGGACAGCAGTGCCCTCTCTGACCTTGCAAGGAGAAATCTACATTCAAGGGGCAAGAGGGAGAGAGAGAGAGAGAGAGAGAGAAAGAGAGAGAGAGAGAGAGAGAGAGAGAAAAGGACTGGAAAAAAGACGTATTTAAATAGAAAAGGTAATGCCTGCAAATCCCAGGGTATTCTTATTTTAAGATTGCCTTCAAAAGCGTTTCTTCAAGGCCAGTTCAGGGTTGCTAAGCTGCTGTTGATACGCCATTGACACACTGGATCATTTCTTCAAAGCCGTTCCATACTTCTTAAACAATCACGCTGCTCTCTACAAGGTTGTTCATGTGACAATGGAGGAATAAAACTTGACCATTAACTTTAAGCCTTGTGTAAACCAAACACTGTGCTGCAAAATATGCATTTGCATCAAAAATGAATGCGGCAACCAAAAGTTCCGTTTTCGGTTTGGTGTGGAGAGTTGAAGTTTATAGAGAAATATTTTTACTCACCTCCAGTAAAAACCTCTCTGCTTCTGATGCCCGTCCGGCTGCCACGCACTGGAAAGTGGCATTCTGTCCTGCGTTGACCTCCACATCTCCAAGACGAGAGAAGTGAGGAGCTTTGTCTGAGAAAAAAAAAAAGAAGGAGACAAAGAGAGAGAGAGAGAAAACAAATATTTATGAACAGATTATTACAGATTTATCTGTAATAACATTACTAACACAGTGCATTCTTTAGACATGTTGTGAAGTAAGCTAAAGAAAGGACTCGATTGTAGAACAGCTGCGTTTTTTGGAAGGGGCAAGACAGCAAAGCAGCACGTCCTCCGATTCAACCCCATTGTGCGTTTTGGGTTTTTTTTTTTTTTTTTGCTTTAATTAAAGCGGTTTTGAGCGGGCAGCAGTCTTGATTTGTTCCAGGCTGACTGCTCTGCTGAAAGAACTGTCGAACTGTCACAGCATGGGTGACTCGGCTCTGCCTCAAAATCTTCTGAAAATTTTTCATAAGAAATTCACAGACTTTATTTAATCAATTTTAATAAGGTCTTTGGATATAGGATATTATTTCTTATATAGTATGCCAGATGCATATAGTTGTGGATATGAATGGGATTTGCACTCACACCCTGCACTTTACCACTAACATCTGCACTGGTTAGTTATCCCCCCCCCCCCCCCCCCCCCCCCCCGTCGTGTAATAGAAGCATTAGTAAAGTGCTCTTGCTGAGCATTAGAGACCGGTTTCTTTACAAAGGCAATCATTATCAACAAGAGCGGGAGTTATGCCAAGTCCACCCAACACTGAGATTAATGGACAGACAGTGTGAAACAGGGCCTGATGTGAGCAAGGAGAGGGAGCCAGTAATCCCTCATCTGGATGTGGGACTTAAGGACAAAGGCAAGTACCTTGGGTCTATCTGGGAAATGTTCTGACATGAGCAGGCTGGTACATTTCTGGCAACAAGATAAAGGGAATGGTTTGTTGATCTTCTTTGCGCAAAACCAAAAGGGCTTGTAGTTGGCCACTGGCCATTTTCCTCTGTCTACCCTTTTCTGTGGTTTATTTAAAATTCATACACATTTGTAAGCAAGGATAAAAACGCAATCCCTAAAATTCACCAAAATAAAAGAAGAACAAGTAGAGAGAGAAAAAAAAAAAAAAAAAAGAAGTGTCCTCCCTGATATGCATTCGAAACGCTGGTGCCTTCAGATGTGTCAGACCATATTCTTTAGTTTCCTCTGCTGCATCATGGACATTGCACTGGACTGCGGCGGTCGTCACTGAGAAAAGCGTTCGGGCTCAGGAGAATCAAAACTGTCAAGTGTACTTAGCAGTCTCCCAGTAATCAGCTGGATGAGACTACTTGATCTCATGCTAAATGTTCTATTTCTCCCTTCCTCTTTTTTCTTTCTCTTTCCTTTTTTCCCCCCCTTCTTTTTACGCTCAACATGCCTAATGGTGATTTCCTCAGCCTGGCATAACGCCACCTCAGACAATGTGCCCAGGTCCTGATGAGAGTCTTAATTATTTAATGGGCACAGTGGGGTTCAGATGATGCCATCTGCTGCCCACAGGAAGTGGAGGGGGCGGACAGGGTGTTGGAGCGGGTAGTGTGGGGTGAGATGCAACTACAGCGGGGTCCCTTGACCGGAGCATCTGGCGGTTGCTTCATTTCAAATTGGGCTTTATTATCATGTAATGGCAGTTTATCTGTTCACTCTGTTTAAATATGCATAAATGCCGCTGGCCTTTTTTTTTTATGACGGGTTTTCAAAAACACATAGTTTTTAGTCTAAGAACATCAATAAGTTTGTTTTTCTCAGAGTCAGATTCAACTCTCTGCGTTGTAGCAGACATCAAGTTCTGAACAAGTACCCCAAGGTGATGTTTTTCTGTCTCCCTCTGGGTAGTGGTGCAGCTATGGAGTCTCACTCTTTAAACAAGACCAGCTACCTTCTGCTTTTCTCCATCAAATGATACTTATTTTTTTTTTTTTTTAGAAGAGAACATTTTGAACTCTTTGACAAAAAGAGTGGATTTGGACAGCATATAACCTCTTCAAAACCTTCCTCAACTGTGGATTGTTCCTTTTGGACAGGAGAATGGGCATGTCTTTGACTTTCTTTTTGGACATGAAATATGAGAACACCTTTCAACTTCTCCCACAAAGATTTTTGGG
Organism: Chanos chanos; assembly: GCF_902362185.1. Taxonomy (NCBI): domain Eukaryota; kingdom Metazoa; phylum Chordata; class Actinopteri; order Gonorynchiformes; family Chanidae; genus Chanos; species Chanos chanos. The sequence goes on from NC_044502.1 coordinate 39,524,002, forward strand.
TTCCCCCTGAGACTGAACAGCCTGCAAGCCTGTTCTTGCTTCACAAGCTCTGATTTTTTATGATGTGATCTCACAGGTTCACCATCACAGTTCATCTATAGCTGAGAAACAGCAGAGGGCAGATGCCTGGCAACCACATTTAAAAACGAACAAACTAAATAAATAAAAAAAAGAATAAAAACATGCAAATACGTTTCAGCCAAAACTGCAAACTCACAACTCTTTGTTTCGCAGTGCCGTGCTCTGTACCGAGGGCACCAAGAGGAACAGATAAACAAGATCCGTCATGTGTCGTTGTTAGTCTTATTTCACTTTATTTCATTTTTTAAAATTATTATTGGAATTTTTGACTGAAGAATATCAAGCAAGGTTTTTCCTACAGGCTTCACTGTATGTTAGTTACTAAAAGTCTGTCCAGGCCTGAGCGCTCATTTTTCCACTTAAACTCTGGCTTCGCTTCAGCTCTGAATGAGGGTCAGTGAGGGCAGGTAACATTTCTTTGATGAACTTCTTGCTCAGGGTACTTAAGAGGAGAGAAGCGTATGGAGCTGCTGATCTCCGAGAGGAGAGCTTGATATACCACCTGAAGCTAAAGCGGCAGGATAGTGAACAGGCTTTTTTTTTTTTTTTTTTTCCATTCTCAGCATATCAACTTCCTCAAACGCCTTCATATTCTGTGCTGTCACGATGCACCTCTTACGAACCCATGGGCAGATTTGTAATTTATAGATTCGCTGGGATAAAAACAGGACTGCAGGCAGAACTTACAGCAGGGATAGTTCAGCAGTAGGATGTCATCCACAGCGATGTAACCTCGTCGCTCCTTGGAGACAGTGGCCTCTAGTAGTACCTGACAAGAAAAAAAAAAACAACAGAAGATGTGATCATCAAAATGTATTTTAATATTTAAACACACACACACACACACACACACACACAGACACAAAATCTGTACTCGAACTCAAACTGTGTGTGAAAGCAGATCTGGGTTTGTTTTTTTTTTTTGCTGTAGAAAAGTTTCTTGGAACAGCTAGGTGCTAGCTGAGGCTGTCTGTCGACTTCTATCATAATGTTTGTCAGAGATTATGCTAAGTTACATTGCTTTTAGAATTCCACCCACACTTAATAGCGTGAGTCAGCCAGGTGGAGCGGGAGACAAAAGCAGAAGACTGCCGACTGTTAGTTCATACGTTCCCACATCCTCCCTGTCAGACTCTGGAATGGGAAACTCTGAAACTCTGAGATTCATTGGCGAAATGAGGGAAAGAAAATAGATGGTTCGTTCTCTGGGGGGTTTCCTTGGGCCTCTGGGAAATAATCCCAATATGTTAGGAGGTTTGATGTGTTGGAGTGTGATGCATGGGGTTCACTCGGTATTCGAAACACACTCATGCCCTCCGATACAATCCTATACGCACTCATGGAAAGATAACAGGAGTAGCGGGAACATGAGTCTCCCGGGGCCAAAGAAACTGCAAACCATTCAGGAGCACCGTATGAGTGGTCAAGGATTTCTAGTCAACTCAAATTAAATTCATGCTTAAAATAATATCACTAAGATGGTTATCGGATGTGCCCTGTAAACTGCTAAAGTCAGAATAATTTAGGGGAAAAAAAACATTTGGCTACCGATTGCTTAAAATATAACATAGCAAAATATAAGGGGATTTGACCTTGAAAATGTTTTATTATTTTTTTTTACTTTTTACATTTTTTTTTTAGGAGAAAGGGCAATCACTTGTCTATTTTTTTTTTTTTTAGTTATTCTAACTTAAATTTGTTACGGGCTCGCAGGGCGTGTGCAAAGATTTTCCGAGTATTAGGTGAGGTGATTTGTCACACTCACAACAACATCATCCTTACAGTTTCTGCATCACATATGATCTACGCACTGGACCACGGTTGCGACCATGACTGCCTTGTGGTTGAACTAAAGGCAAGTTTGGAAATGTTAAACACTGTTCTCATTAACACTAATGTGTCTTGATTTACCAACAATTCAGCATTACACTACATCGATTATTACAACGTATCGTAGCGTCGGTGACAGGAGCTGACTGTCTCAGAACCACTCCTGATTAGGATCTAAACACACATACACACAGGATCAGATGTGCCTTTCCACCGATTTAAAGTTCGCCCCGGAAACCAAGAAACAGCTTTGGCGACTCTCTTCTGACTCTAGAGTACGCTACCGCACATGAAGACAGATGCGAAACTTTAAACAGAAGTTTGTTGGACTCCTCACGTATGAAAATGTGAGAGGCACAGGCTGGGGAAAAGGAGAGCATTTCAGACTGCTGGAGGGAGACAGGCCTGGCTCAGGAACACACGGGCAGACCTAATCTCCCGTTGGATTGTTCTGCTCTATTCACAGACTCTGTCAGAGGATGATGCAAAGTTTAAAGTGATGAAGGATTATTTTAACATGGGCTGTTTTCATCTTCTGGAAGTTTCCAGGTCCACAACACTATCATTTGCCAACAATGTGCGTCATTGCCTGCTGTCTAGCCAGTCTGTCTTTGTGTGTGCGTGTTTGTGCGTGCGTGTGAGTGTCTGTACGTGTGTGTGTGTGTGTGTGTGTGTGTGTTTGTGTGTGTGTGTGTTTGTGTGTGTGTGTGTGTGTGTGTGAGCTCTTGTGTCATTCTTTATGTGTCTACACAACTGGGTGTCCTAAAAAAATGTTTTAATCTTTTTCAATCTCATTTTAGACTTTCATAGAAGTGTTCAGGTGAAGTGTTCCACATACTGATAAAAAGCCTCTTATGGAAGTGAGTAAAAGCAGGCAGTAATCAGGAGAAATCCCATTTCAACTGTACACTGCTGAGAAAGATTTCCTGGTGTCCACTTAAACTCCTATTGTTAGCCTAAAGCCTTTAATGTAGGATTGATTGCAACCTTGATTGATAGATCTGTAATTCTCCGTCATTAAATCTACAGGGGAAAAAAAAAAACTATCCATTTCATTTTCTTTGGTCGAAAAAGTTTTCTTCTTCATGCTTTTTTTTTTTTCTTTAGAGAGCACTTTACCGATAAAGGATTCCATCTGTGCATACTTCATTCTAATCAGCGGTTCCTCAGCTTTTCACTTTGTGAAAATATATGGGAAATGAATGTCTGACTCATGATGATTTGTGAATGAGATAAAGTGCCAGATTAGGAGAGGGCGTTAAAGAGTTGTGTCGTGCAGGGTTTGCATATAAAAAAAAAAACATACTTAAAAAAAATAATAATAATATGGCCAAGACATAATGTATATATTCCAATTAGGTAGCCTCTCTCTTCCACTCTGAGTCCTTAGTCCTGTAGATTCTGCATGGAGCTCAGTTCCCGGTCCTCATTATGAAGACGGAGAGAAAGATCACTTGTCTTTGAACCGCTCTCTGTTGAGCCACTCAAATCCTCCAGGACTGAGAGAGCCCGTTGAGATGGAAGGAAAGTCTAGGCCTTGCTAAGAGTGAAGGGGCAGGCTGTGCGTAGCATACAAGCCTGAAAGCAGGCTTAGAAAATCTCCACAAAGTCAAATTTGGTTTGTGTTGGTAATGGGGCTTCTCAGCAGGGGGGTTTCTGTGTGGGCAGAATAGGGTGGGATGGTGAGATTAAGGATACACCCCAGAGGGCTAGTTTAATTATGGCTCACTCAAACCGGCCCCCGGGTCCTCTACCCCCCCACCCCCCGCCCCCCCGCCCCCGCCCCATCTCTCTCTCTCTTGCTCTCTCTCTCTCTCTCTCTCTGTTTCTGCTTTCATTCAGAGCTGTGGGCCACTCACAACATGTCCGTGACCCCACACTTTTCCACAGACAGAGCTTAGCAACTAACCCCATCCCTGAGGACAACAACAAACAGTGATCAGCCTGAGAAGCAGAGAGCCATAGTTCACTCTGTCTCCTTCACTTCGCCTGTATGCGTGTGTGCGCGCGCGTGTGTGTGTGTGTGTGTGTGTTTGCCTGTTTTGTGCTTGGCTTGGAGAAACTGAATTAGAGAACTGAGGTAACTGAGACAGTCCTATGACAAGGAAGAGCAAGACAGATGGAGAGAGAGAGGGGGGGGGGGAAGAAAGAGAGAGAGAGAGAGAGAGAGAGAGAGATGGGCATTGGTAAAAGAACAGGGGAGTGATGGAAGGATGAGGAGGAGGATGTTTACAAAAATAAACCTTTATCTCCCACCTCTGCTGTCATCCTTCACTATATACCCATTAAGAACAGCTGGAGGGGAGGCAACAGCATAGTGTCCTCACTGAGCCTCTCTGAGAATTGTGGATGAGTGAGCATGGTGTGTGTGCACGTGTGTGTGTGTGTGTGTAAGTGTGTTGTGGCAAGGGAAGATGGTGTAAGACACTAACACTAACATAATGATAGACAGAAGGGGTTAAAAAAAAAGCGTGATCTGATAGAGCAATGCTACTGGAACGAATCAAGATTCAGTTCCCTGAGTTGTTTTTCAGCCTTACTGCTGTTTTTATGCAGTTTATGCAGTGTTTACCTCTGTTATAATTATAATTATTATCAATATCCACATTCATTCAATGCTTTAGTCCCTCCACTCTGCTACTAACAGCTTTAGCGGCAAACGTAGGAACTTGATATGTCTGCCATTGAAGCATTAATGAATTAGATTTCATTTCGTCTGTACGAGAGAGAGAGAGAGAGAGAGAGAGAGAGAGAGAAGGAAGTTTAGAAAGAGGGAACAGTGGGGATCTGACTCTATGTGGCAAGACTTGGCAGGCCCGATAACATCTTTAATATTTGATAACAAGGTTCCCGCCTATCTCAGACACCTACACCAATAACAGCAGAAATATATGACTGAGCATGGCAGACGGGAAGAGATTTCAAATCAAATATTTCAAGTTCAAGGTGATCTTTTTCTCTTCCTCTCTCTCTCTCTCTCCCCCTCTCTCTCTCTCTCTCTTTTTTTTGTGCTCCCTCCCTTCCCCCTTCCAGTGTCCCACTTCATTCTCACTTCATTTTCTCTTGATATTAGGATGTTAGAAACACTGCGATAGGAAGAGAGGTGGCACTGCCTGTCACATAAATATGAAAATTCATCTTATCAGAAGAAACAGTGTGTTGTTTCACACAACATGTAATATGTCTCTTGATATAAGATGCCTTTAAACACAACAGAATGTCAAAACAAACCCCACAGCCTATCAGACAGTGATAGCAGAAGTTTGAATGCACGCTATTCAATATCTCCAAAAAAAAAAAAACAAGATATATGACTCTATGTTCTTAATACAATATATAAACAGTTCTCTCCTCCTCTCTGGGGATCACAATATCGATAGCGACTCGGTGCCTGCGATATTACTGTGGGGAAGAAAATAACGCTGTTTGTGCTCCCACTCATTACGCCCGTCTGCAGACATCACATCCAGATAAATATTATATGAACTCCATTTAAAGAGGAACCGTACGAGGTTCTCTGTTCTTCTCCGAGCAATCTTTTGAGATTTCATTTTCGTGTTTATGTCAAGAGCGTGACCTGCAAAAAAAATAAATAAATAAAAAGAAACAAATAAAAAGAAACAAAAAAAAATAAAATGAGGGTGTTGGGGGGGGGGGGGGGTTAAGAGATTCTCCCTTATCCTCATCCAGTGGTCCTCAACATAAGTGCGTGTAATCACATATAGGCTGTCTGACTCTCTCTGACAGCACACTCATTTGTACTGGAGAGCAGCAGACCTCTTCAATTTGGACTATCGCTTCAAACCCGCAGAGAGATCAGCTAGCTGCCGGCTCAGGCCCTGAAACCAACACTACTTTAATATTTAAAGTCACACGGTTTAGCACTAAAAGCCTCCAGTGAGTATTGACTGGAGCGTGCTGAGACCACCTGTGAAGCTGAACTTGGATGACTCTGCCAAGCATTTTACCCCTTGATGCTTTATTTATCCATTGTCTTAAATGAAACTGCTGACACAACTGTTCCTGGTCTATAGGGGGAAATTCGTTGAATCTGTTAGTTCTACTTGTAGATTTTTCCCTATTATTTAATGCTGAATGCACAGGGTTTCTTCAGTCCTCTCTTTTTTTCCTTTTAGCTTTTTTGTTGCCTCTATATCTCACACCCTCTCTCCTTCTCTCTCCTTCTCTCTCTCTCTCTAACTCTCTGTGTGGCTGGACCTGGGCACATTGGTTGTTGATGGCAGCTAAAGAGGCTGAGCAGGGATTAGCTATGTAAGCCTCCACTGTGAGCTTCTCAACCTCTCTCCCTCTTTCTCTCTCTCTCTCTCTCTCCCTCTCTCTCTCTCATTGTGTGTTGTGGAGAAAACCATTAGGAGGAAGCCCAGCTGCACTGAAATTGAGGGGGGGGGGGGCGCACAGAGGCAGCAGGGCCGACAGAGGGACTGAATGATGAGAGACTGAAGACTGGAGCACTGAGGGACCTCTGTAAGAGGACAAATAAAGGTTTCTCTTATAACTTCTCTTTCATTCTCTTATCACTTCTTTTCCATCTTTCTCTCTCGTCTCTCCCTCTCCTTCATTCCCGATTCAGAGCTCTACAGCGTACGGTGGAATTTTCTCTTCATTTGTTACAGCTATTTCTCCTGGAAAACATTGCTGCCTTTTACACCATTTCTAAAGGCGCTTGTGAACTCCCCAAGCACTAACACTCAAGCCTGCATGAACATGAAAAAACCACTATCCAAACAGGCCACAAGGTTTCAAAGCTACCCTGTTCATGACATCTCTCCAATCAGGGGGCGGGAGGAGGTAGTGAAGTTCATCTCTGCTTTGAGAGCCGCTACCCTGTTGTCCTGAGAATTGCCTCTGCTCTGCACCCCGACAAATGCCACGGGCTTAACTTGAGAATGTGACTCAGTGTGGTTCCACGAAATGAAGGAGCAAAAGAGAGAGAGAGAGAGAGAGAGAGAGAGAGAGAGAGAGAGAGAGGAGGAAGAGAAAAAGGGAAAGAGAAATATAAGGAGCAGCAGTAAGAATAATAGATGAAAAACAGTATGAGGAGAGAGAGAAAGGTTAGAAATGCAGGAGGGAACTTAAACAGAAATGTAGAAACTTAGAGGAAGAGAGAAACAGGAAAGAGAGGAGGACGAAAAGAAACTGTGTAATTGTGTTTGGCCGTCGAAAATGGCGTCGTGGTTCGACAATCATTAAGAACAAAAGCTTGAGAAGAGCTGCGGTCTGGACGCGGCTTTAAAGCGCCATGCTAGGTTTGGTCGCGCGCTAAGGCCCACGGACTAGCTTTGTTTTGTGATGCCATTGATCGGGACAGCTTATAATCTTCCAGCCCAGAGCCTGATTCACTCAGATAGCTCCCAGAGTGAATGTACTGCTGAGAGAAAGAGCAAGCTCATCAGAGCGTCAAATGCCTCAGCTGTTACGACAGCCATTCAGACACTAGACCCGCTCTAAGCTTGTTACACGTACACATCCACCAACCGTCCATAGCCCGGCCTCCGGACACACAGATTTTCAACTATGTTTTAGAACAACAGAACCTGGGAGTTCAGCTTTACTATTACATCATCGTAACATTGGATGAGGACTAATGAATGTGATTCCATGTGTAACAGATAGACTAAATACAACAAATCATAATCATCAGTTTGTTATAGTGAAAAAAAATTACAATTAATGTGCATATATAGCAAACCAGTTTTGTAGTAAACGCAGTCTGAGACTACATACTGTAAATTTCAGTCCCAGTTCTGCTTGCCAAAATGTTAGCGTTTATAGGGCGATGCTATATTTTTGATTTGAGCCGTCATGAGTGAGGCCGCTTGTCTGTCACTTCTAAAGCCTGATGTGCTTCATTGTCATGCTTGGCACTATCTACACAGGGTTGCTCCACCTTTCGCTCCCGTTGGTACGAGAACGAACTATTATTTACACAGGAAGGTCATATCTTTCATTGGCCCATGGAAGTTAATTAAGTCTGAAGGATTGACAGTTCTCGATAAAATGCACACTACTCAACTTAATTGCTTTCTGACAGCTCCGCAGAGTTTGCAGAAAGGAGAAATTGAATTTATGGATGAGGCCCTTGTGCCCGCCTGCCGGTCCGCACCACGCGACAGCCCCACACAGCGCTGCCAACGTACCAACCGGTGGCGCCAATCAATCAGAGTTCAGGGGAGAGGCTAAGTCAGTAGGGCTGTCATGGTTGGATATTTCATAAACTATGTTGTGTTATTGCATTGTGGAGAGAGGTCTAAGCAGCCAGGGGCAGTTGAGTAAAACTGTCACAACTCCATTTCAACCCATCAACATATTCCAGTGTTTTTCTAGCCCTACAGTGATAACCCACATCCACACAGCGATCGATGCTAATTAAACAGAGCGGGGTGGGGGGGGGGGGGGTGTTGGGGGGGGGGGGGGTGATTATCCAGAGGGTTGCCCCCATATAGTCCTGTGTTTCGTAATGCAGTATACTGAGGTCAGCTGAAATGCTCAAATACATAATCATGACCCTTTTTCTTTAATCTTCGTTATCTCAACATAAATTTCACATAAGTTTGGCTAAGTCGTCTTCTCTGAATCTACCTATACTATTCTAAACTTTTAATCTTGTGAGTGAGAATCCAACTTCACACTTGGAGGGCCCATTTGTCATTCTGAACTGATGTCTACACTCCTCTTTCAATTTTATCACTTCTTACCAAGCCTTTGATGACTTAAATTAGATGAGTTAGTGCCAAGCTGGGATAAAAATGTGTTAACAAGTGAATCCGCTGAATTGAGGCTGGGAAACATCGCTGTAGGACAGTTCTGCTTTTGGAAAGAACAGTGCGGTGCATGTTCGCGTAGAGCAAATGCTTTGAAATGTGTTGAAATGGTGGCAGTTAATATGATGGGAGGAATCACAAATTATTGAAGCCATGTGATTGGAGCAGATGTCCTCACCTGGTATTCGTTGGGCCAGAAAGTGCTGACAGCCAGCTCCACTTGGTGCCACTGGCGGCCGTGAGATCCCGAAGCGTTCCACACGGGGATGCCCAGCGGTCCGCCGTTCACACGCACGTACACGCGCAGCGTCCCGGGGCTGTGGCCATCACGGCTGTACAGGAAATAGCTGAACTGAACGCAGTGCGTGTCGTTCTCACTCAGCGTCTGGAGCAAGAGCTGAGCCCTCTGTCCCGCTGTGTGCTGCGAGGAGTTCACCATCATGTAGGAACCTGGGGAGGGGAAGGGAAGAAAAGCAGAAGGATTTCGGTGATGAAAGGGTCATTGGAAGGTCGTCTCCATCACAACCAGATCTGACATCACCTAAACGCAATTACCAACTACCGCACAGCTCACGGCTGCTAGGCTGCAGGTTTAGTGTGGAAGGAGATGTTGAAATTATTGATTTGGTACATAAGTCAAAGATTTATTCGAAAGAGTGTAGAAATTGCTTCATCCATTAACACACATTCAAAAAGCCTGGTGCATAAAAATGGCAGATTTGCAGTGGCTGTCATACACGCATCCTCCCTGCGTCTGGGTGGAGGCCAGAGAAAGTGCACTTGGGGAGGATAGTAAAGATCTTTAGCAGGTAACTGACAAAGACCCATTAGCATAGAAACTCTGTGTTCTCCTCACAATAATGGAATGCGCTTTAGCATAATTCAGTTTGTGCGTTTCCTTCTGTTATAAAAGTGGTTTGATTGGCCATGTACTTGTAAACTGCTTTGGGAAAAAGCATTTTGTGTGAAGTTCTGAGCATGACAATGAGTAATTTTTAAAACAGGGGCAGTTTTTTTTTCAGATTGTTCTGAAACTACTGAAGAAAAGACAGAATAAAAGAAAATGACAGACAGGAAAGCAGACTGCATGAGCATATGAGTGAAGTATGAGAAGCACTTAAAATTGTCAGGTCATGATGAATGAATGCTAAAATTTCTGAACAGTTTTCAGACTCCTGGCTTTCAAAGCATCTCTGTGGTGTATTTGTGCTATTGGAGAAGGCATTCAAAATGATTTGTTCAGTGGGTTTGACATTCTAGGCAACACTTTTTTTTGCAGCCAAAGGGTGGGTGGGGCAGGCATTCAGAGGACAACACAATAGAAAAAGAGGCTCAAAGTTTTCCAGCCTAAGCTGTTCTTGAACTGTAGCATACCGCTTTACAATCTCCCAAGACTGTTACAAGTGCTAATCTTAGACAACAAAGAGATGCATTTGTAGAGATCTAGGTGTATCATCTGTATACTCAACAGTACAGATCAGACACACACACGCACACACACACGCACACATAACATTTACTGATACCGACATTATGAATCTATTAGCACCTGAAATTTTTACGCATTGGCATTTCCAGTGACAGAAAACAATCCTCCTAAAACACTCCAAGACAAGAGGCAGATTCTATGAGGCAGACTGAGGCAGATACTATTGAGGCAGATTCTATGTCAACACTGCACATAACACACACACACACACACACACACACACACAGAAGTGAAACTGATCATTTGAAGATATGGTATCATAATGTCACGCAGATCTGCATGAAACATGCGTAGGATGCACATAGGCACATCTTTTGTCTGTCTGCTTTTGTCTTTTGCACCTGTAGCTCCAAAACAAATTATCAATGCATTAATCGTTACCGAAGTAAAGATGAAAAATATACAGTGTTGTGATATGGGTTTTTGGTCCAACCCTTAGACACACATACACAGTGAGACACAGAGAGACACATCAAAGAAGATGTATACAAACATACACACACATACACACACACACACACACACACACACACAGATACACATACACACAAACACGCACGTACACCCGCAGACGAGTGGTTCATCAGGCTCTCGGGCATTAATCAGTCTGACACTGTGATTTCAGACAGAGGACAGAGGGACACTGTGGTTGGTCGTTCCATCTGCAAGGTGAGGAGTGGGGGCCGCGACGGTAATTACTGATGAGACTACGGTGCTCTGAAGGACCCCAGCATCATGTCCCTTTGCCTTTCCTTAATCAGGACAGGGCGACCCACACACCCTTCAAGTCCACCTCTGCTAACAAGATTAAAACTACAACGCCAGGAGACCTTGTGTACCAACCCGGTCAGAGCTATCAGGGTTCTCCCTTCTGAGGTTTCACTTGTGGATTCTTATGAGGAATGTTCAGCAGCTTTCAGAACATTCTCGTTGCCTTGGCACCAGGGTTTGTCAGAGTGGTCTTTCCACATCTGTCAAGAGTTTGAATTATCAGACAGATGGATAGTAATCTTTTCATTAAAATGCAGGAGTCCTTCTCTTTGGTAGAAGGTTACCTTGGACAACTGAATTATGAGTTTATGTGAATTATGAACCAAGGGAACAGAGGTAACAGTGAGGACAAACTTCACCTTTACCTGACTCACAAATACGAGTGCAAATATCATTCTGCGAGTGTAAATTGCCTCTGAGCCAAGGAGAGTTCTAGCCAAGATGCTATTCCTCCATCTCTCTCTGTACATGACTTTGTCCTGTAACTCAGCACACTGGGGCATACATGACTGCAGAGAAGCACTTGATTCCATTCATTTACAATGATTCATTCTTTAACTATGGCAAGAAACTGGCAGGCTGGTCACAAAAGTCCATATTAAAAACATCTTAATGTCTTCAGAGAACATGAAGTACACTGGCGAGTCTGACTCAAGGAAAATACACTCTTTAAGTCGAACGCACGTGGGCAATTTTCGTTACGCTCTGTCTGGGTTTGGCTCATATCTCATGACTGGGCCTCATATGTTAGGTTGTGTGAGGAGGTGTCTCAACTCAGCCCTTGATTTGTGTGTGCTCAGCGGGTGAGGAGCTGTGCTCTCTACAGGCGTTTTGGTTAATTAGATTTCTCAGCAGTTCCCATATATTGCACCCAGGGGATCTCAAAGAGGTTGTAAAAAAAAAAAAAAGAAAAGAAAAGAAAAATTGATGGAGATAGAGGGAGAGAGCACAATTCATTTTAGCAAAACCGTCTTTATGGGTGTATTATATATGCTTCAGTTGTTATTCACACGCCGTGTGGATTTGTTGACCATAAAGAAAATGTCAAATTAACAGTTAAGTTTTATATAAAGTTCTTATAGGCCAATACGCTTTAAAAGAGAATCCGAATGTACAAAATCATTGAAATATCCAACTCTGGACCTGCGGCTCAAACAACAGTTGTTTGGTGACAGTGTGTGTCAGAACTAATTGTGCTCCTCTGAGGAGAGATGATTTATTAAATCATACAAGTCAAATCAGAGGTGGTGGCTGATGCAGAAACTCAGCCTGTTTTGTCGGCACCCTGGCTGTGTTTACCTATTTTAGGGTCTGGTGGGAGAGGGTGGCAGCAGGGCAGATCTCAGAGATGGCACGGTGCCCGCGGTTTCTCTATCGTGCCCGTCTGTCTGAGGGCAGGGTACAGCACTGATCACACAGCAAGAAGACATCATGCTGAGTACACATCAGAGACGGAAAAAGGGTGGGGTGGGGTGGGGAGGGGGAGGGGGTTAGCAGGAGTGTTATTTTTCTTCCTGTGCATTGGAATCATGCAGGATTTTTAAAACTGTAATTACATAATTCCAGACTGTTAAAGGAAATGGTTCGATTTTGAATGGCAGGCCTTGAAAAGTACATCCCAATTGTTTCAGTAATGAAAGAAAATTGTAGCCTCTGAAAGGTTACACAGACCTTGGGCTAAAGACTGGGTGGGGGGAAAAAAAAAAAAAAAGACTAGATCGTTCTGTTCTCTAACTGAGAAAGAGACTGTGTGGTACACAGTGGAACAGCTTGACTAAAGCCTACTGATGCAGGCAAAGCAAAGTCCCTGTTCCCTCAAAACAGCTCTGAGCAGATCCGTGGATGAGCCAGCGTTGACCAAGCTACGACCACCCAATCTCACCAAGCTCCTCCAGCTCCCTCCGGCTCAAACCACAGAGAGATTTTCTTACCTGATAGATGAACTCATGGTAAAAGAGATCACCAGTGGCCAAACCGTTGGTCCTGAGCACTTACAGAGAGGCTGAAGAGTCATTTCTCATTGCACGCAGTCACAGATGAGGGATGACTTGCCCTGATGAAAGGCCGAGGGCCCCAAAATAATTTGTAACGCGAAAACAACATTTCATAATCTAGGTTTTCACTCGATTCGTGCACTATGCAGCTGGTCACTCTGTTTGTTTTCCTCGCATGAGGAGAGCCTTTAAAGCATTTCTGTCTGAATATGATTATGAAACCTTTTGAGAATTTATGTTTTCATATTTAACCAAATTCTTAACGAATAAAATCATTCGACGGACAATTAGATTCCCTGAGCTGTAGGATATTTACAAAAGCCTAGAATAATTTGTTATTATCTGACAATAAAAAGTTCAAAGATTAACAATGGCAACTGCTAAGATTTGCATGAAAATAAATGAAATTAACAGATACAAATTCCAATCCAAAGTAAATAAAAGAACCAAAATATTTATAAACTACAAGTATTCATTAGCATTATAAATTCCAACGCTCCAAAAAATAAATTGAGCTAAACTGCAGCTGGTGGAGTGAATGAAAGTAAATTATGCTAGATGTGGAATCATTTCGATGTTTCATTTCCAATAAATTTTCCTCCTACAGTGATGCCCGCGATAAGGCTTGTCCTGAAATGAATAATGTCCAACACATATTACTTTATGCATAACTGGTCATACATATTCAGCAATATCCCTAATAATGACCCAATGTTTTATTACAGTACATGATTTAAGAATATTGCTTTTTCAAAGGTTAGCAAAGGTTTTGTGTGAAACAGAGCTTGTGCAAAAAAAAGAAAAAGAAAAAGAAAAAGAAAAGAAAAGAAAAGAAAAGAAAAAGCTTTGTTGGTCCATAAGAACCTCCTTCTCTTTCTGACAGACCATGTGATAGCTTAAAAAATTGAAAGAATTATTTGCTGCTTATTTTCTAAAGCGATAAACTTTTAACCTCTCTTTTCTTAAATTGTTCCTTTCCTTTATTTGCCAGCTGGTACGAATTGTATCAGCGTTGACGGGAATATAGGAGATGAGAGACACTAAGTTGCAATACATCTAGATATTACACCAATGTGTGTGGAAAATGAAAATTGCACAAGAATGTAAAAATCCTTTGAAGAACAAGCTCTAAAAAGCAAACTCAGAGAGGAGTGTTGAAAACCACAGACACATACCATAAACTCAAATTAGTCTGGACAACTCAAAATACTGAGAGAGCAGACTGTAACTCAACAGTTTTGGTCGTTCCTTGAAATATGTTTTTAAGTCTTAAAACTTTACGGGTTTACAGAGAATTGCTGCTCAATAACTGAAGGACTCCACAGTATCCTTTAGATAACGGGCGCGGTCATATATTAAGTTAACCTTTGATTATCGTCCCGTTCGCACGGACACTGCGATTCTTTCCTACACGTATAGCAGGCACATACACACAGACCTCCAACACAAAATGACCTTTTGAGAATGATGCCACAGTGGTCTGTGAAATCTGATAAAGCCACATCCATCCGCCACTGACCCTCCCAAGGGCACAGGAACATCCATAACAAGATTAGGAACGATCAGACACATCATAATTCATACACAGCCCTGCAGGAGCACAGCCACTCACTGAGATGCTATCTCTCAGGGAACAGAGTGAGAGACACACAGAAAGAGAGAGAGAGAGAGGGATAGAGAGAGCAGGAGGGAGAAGGAGTTCAACAGCAAAGAAAAAAGAGACAATGAAAGAGAGAGAGAGAGAGAGAGAGTGAGAAGAGAGAGAGTAAGGAGAGAGAAATATATATATAGATATAGGTATACAGATAGAGAGAGAGGGGGAGAGAGAGAGAGAGAGAGACAGAGAGACAGAGAAGGGGAAAATGTAGGAGAGTCACGAAGGTAAGAGAGAGAAGAAGACAGAAGTAGAAGGGAGAAATGGAAGGGTGGCATTTAGGGATTGGTTGAGATGGAGACAGAGATGAAGATTGAAGTGGGAGGAAGTGAGGGAAGAAAGGGATAGAAAAACAGATGAACAATGGATTAGGGAGAGTCAGAAAGAGAGAGAGAGAAAGAGACAGAAGGAGTTAGCCAGAGGAGGGAAAGTGAAGAGACAGTAAGGGCAAAGACACGTTTTTTTGGGGGGTTTTTTAACACAGTCTTGTTCAAAAGTGATATTTCTGAAGCTTTTTTTCCTCTCCTTTTGACCCCATCAACAAGGCTTTTGTTCATCCTTGACACTGAGGAGGTTGAGAAGAGCGAGAAGAAGCAAGAAATGCACCTCGATCAATAGGCTCTTTTACCCCTCCATTTTAAAAGACACACTCGCACCTTACCATTCTGTTCATAGGCCTGTCTGACCTCCATGCTTCGCTCTCTCTCTCTCTCTCTCTCTCTCTCTCTCTCTCTATCTCTATCTCTCCCTCTCTCTCTCTCTCTTTCCGCAAAGTCTTTCTCATCGTGCTCAATATTCTGTTCTCGGAAGGTCATCAGGGACCTGAGGCAGTCTCATCGGATTTTCCCTTCTCTCTCTCTCTCTCTCTCTCTCTCTCGCTCTCTCTCACTCTCTCTCACTGTCTCTCTCCCCTACTCCTCTCCTTTTTCTCCTGTCTATCTGTCCCTGCTCTCTCCACTGGAACAGCCTGGCTGGTTTTGAGGCTGAGGCAGGGGCCAAGCAGAGACCACACATCTCTCTCTCTCTCTCTCTCTCTCTCTCTCTCTCTCTCTCTCTCTCGCTCTCCCTCTCTCTCTCTCTCTCTCTCGCTCTCTCTCTCTCACTCTCTCTCTCTCTCTCTCTCTCTCTCTCGCTCACTCTCTCTCTCTCTCTCTCTCCCTCTCTCTCTCTCTCTCTCTCTCTCTCGCTCTCCCTCTCTCTCTCTCTCTCTCTCTCTCTCTCTCTCTCTCTCTCTCTCTCTCTCGCTCACTCTCTCTCTCTCTCTCTCTCCCTCTCTCTCTCTCTCTCTCTTGTTTGCTCTCTCGTCTATGTTTGCCGAGCTCTGAAAGGGTTTGTATTTTCTCGGAAGTCGGCGGAAAACGTGAAAAAGTTACCAGACGAGGAAAATGATCAGTCCAAAATCAGAGACTTGCGTGCATCGTATGAATCTGAAGCAGGTTTTGACAGTGCTATACGAACATAATGGACACATCTGCTCATATACCTGAGAGTTAGTTCTTTTCACTGTTATTCAGCAGTGTAATTTTCAAGCTTCCTATATATTATGGAAATGTGATCGCCACACTGGTTTTGGCTTTTAAAGGTGTATTGAGCTGTTCTCTGTAAAAAAAAAAAAAAAAAAAAAAGGCACCTGAGGAGAGATGTGAGTGGTTTCCCTCTCTAATGGAAGATCACAGGATGGAAGCAGCGGTGATGAGAAGAAGAGTCACTGCTCCTTTGTGATAAAAATAGCGTTCTTTCTGAATGTCATTATGTTTAGGACTAGAAAAGCAACTAAAAAACAGGTTTTGTAAAACGGCTCACTTTCTGTAACTTTGTAGGTTGGCAAGCACGTCAGTGAACGCACTTCAAAATTCCTGAACTGAACTAGATTTGTGTTAAAACTCTTTGCACCACAACGTGCTACCCTAGCAGATGCATACACACAAACAAAGGAAAAGAGAGAGAGAGAGAGAGAAAGAGAGAAGGAGACAGAGGGAGAGAGTGGAAGAGGGTGGTCTAGTCCAGGTGCAAAGGCAGGTTATGATCTCTCCTGCGTCTCTTATGCAGTTTGAGCGCAGGATTATTCTTCTGCGTAGACCTCCGAGATGACAGTCTCTCAAAATTCATGGGTTTTTTTTTTTTGTTTTTTTGTCGTATGTGAGGAGAGCTCCCACTCAAGCAGTTCTTTTCATAAAGCTCGCAGTGAGAAGTGAGAAGTAGAACAAAGCAGCAGAGATACACGTACGCCCACTGACACCCATATGCATATCTTACAGCTGCAGACACCCTGTGCTGAGACACATTCACACAATACCACACTCTCACTCCTCTGTTTTCCATCCCTCCACACTCATCAGTCAATAAAGGCAAGGCACTAACATTAGACCCACACATTCTGCGCAAAAAACACACTCGCATGAATTTACTTTGAACACGACATTTCTACATTCACAGCCAAGTGTTAGAACCCACTAACACTTATCCTATTCTCTTTATACAACTCTACTACTTAACTTAATCAGTTATTAATAGCAGAAATATCTGCTCGGGTTTGGAGTATATAAAAAAACCCCCAAAAAAACAAAGCAAGAACCACCGTGTCACGCCCTGTTCCTCCCATGCCCCCCCCTCCCCCCCCCCCTTCACCTGGTCAGTTTTGATTAAGTTCTGTTACTTCCTGGTTTCTTGTTTTAATCCTGTTTTGACTAAGTTCTGTTACTTTCTGGTTTCTTGGTGTAGTCCTGTCAGTTCAATCATTGTTCCCACCTGTCTTCAGTTAGTTCTGCCTCGTTTAGTTTTGCATAAATACTCCTTTTTTTCCCCCTTCGTTCTTTGTCTGGTATTGTTTGGCGCTCACCCCCGTGTCATGTTGATTTATCTGCCTACCTAATGTTCTGAGACCTACACCCTGTAAGTTTGAAACTCTTTTGTTATGTTTGTTGCTAATGAAGAAACCACTGACCTGCACTTGCATCCAGTCTCTCTCTACAAGTGTGACACACTGTTCATCAACGTGTGAATCAGACTGAATAATTGAATCTAAAATGACGTGTTCTTAAACGCATCTTGAAAATTGCTCAAACAAAAAAAATCGCCAAAAAATTACCACAGTGTAGATATTAAGAATTCCATTTCATTTCACAACTGGCACAGGAAATGCACAATAATTTTAGAATCTCATGTCTTTCCATGTGACGGTGATTGTTTTTGCCAGAAATATTAAACCTGAAGGCAGTGACGTAAATGTTCATTTTCATCATACAAAATGCTTTCTTTTAAACCATCCAATCAACTGTCCTATTACTCTCCTGTGAGAAACTAATATTAGCTTTCATTAACACAAAATGCAATTAGGCTATTACGGGAGAACTCCATGTGACGGTATACTGAGCGTGACAGTCTGAGAAACCCATTCACATGGAAACTTTAAATGACCCCAATATGCCAAATAAGTCACTCATTAATTACTGGCAATAAAATCCCATCTGATATGAATGAGATTTATGCATAATTCTGAGAATATTAGGATAAGAATATGCCAAAACAAACTCCTTTAAATCCCCAGTCTGTTTCCTGGTAGAATTGTATATTTCCACTGTGACTTTTCTTTCTTTTTCTTTCTCTTAACTAAGTGCAACAGGAGCAAGATATTAAATATTCAATTCTTTATTTAAACTATATTAGGAACATTATTTAAAAACCATTTAATATCACTCATGCGAACACACTTTATAACCCATATATAGGAACACCTTAGAAACACCTGTGCTGGCACACTGGTAACACAAAACAGTCCCAGTAAAAGAGAAATCAATTTTCCATGTGAAGTGAAGACTGACAATCTCTCTGCTATAGCAATTGACATATCACCCACAGTTTGACCTCGACTCTGCTCTCTTCTTCCTCAGGACTTCATGCACTTCATCACTCTCTCTCTCTCTCTTTCTCTCCTTGCCTTGTCTTATCCATCAGACATCTTAGTTATTCCAATCACCAATTAAAAAATAAATGCCAGACATCCTGTGAACCATCTACCTATTCAACCGTTCAACCATTTCGCCAATATCTATTTTCTTTCTTTCTTCCTTTTTTTTCTTTCTGTCTTTCTCTCCAACACTCAACTTCACCTTCTATTTCTATTGTCTCCTAATATTCCCCCCCTCTCTCTCTCTGTCTCTCTCTCTCACTCTCTGTCTCTGCTCTCTCTGAGGGCTTGCTCTCTGGAGAGGTTGTCTGTCAGAGCACAAAGCACAGACTCAGTAATGGGCTTTCTGAACAGAGGGAGCCATGTCCCTTGCTGTATGCCGTCCCACTGCTCTTCACACAGACAGCACATGCTGCCTCCACACTCCCCGGCCCTGGGAGATTGGTGTCACTCCATGTCTTCAGGGAACTTCAGGAACTTTTCACATACATTTCGCTGAAACTCCTTGTCAACATTTCAAACCAAAACACAGACATATTTGTTTATTGGTGGTTAAAGGGAGAATGGTACAAAAAAAAAAAAAAAAACTCCACTAAAGGAAAATCTCAAGCAATCTGAGATACAAGGAAAGGCTTCCATTCTTAACTCTCAGTGTTGATTTTAGCTGAGAAATGCTAGCAAATGTTTCCCTGTCTGGATTTTTAGTGTTTTAGACTTTGCATTGGCTGCCGAAGATTTGAGGAACTATTGTAATTGAACAAACATCCAAAAGATGATGCCCTGACACGAACATCATGTCTATGCGAAACAATCATCGTCGCCACTCAACACACCCAACGCATCTTCAGCCTCTGGCAGAACTTTGCTTTTCATTCGCTTCTACAGGTGCAGGCGATGGCGGCTCTCCAGCTCTTTATCACCGGGTGAAAAGAAGGCCAGAGCACAATTACTCCAGTCTCTGGAGACAGGCTGTTCGCGCAGAAAACGACTTTACAGTGAGCTCGTGAACGGCCGGAGACTGGGAGGTGGAGCTCGTCCATCTCACACACGAGAGGCAAGAGAAAAGAGGGCAGTCTCAGTGTTCCAGAATGACATCCCCAATAATAAATAAGTAGAGAAAGTGCAGGCCGAACTTGTTTGACTATTGTCCGTACCCTCCGGGGGCGGTGGGGGGGTGAGACAAGCTCGTATCAGCAGCGGCCTCTATGGCAGCTGCTGCCAGAGGCAAGGGAGAGAAAAGGATGCTTATTCTCAACAGTCTGCCAGCCCTGACCTTTAAAACAGCCCCTCAGACAACGCATCATCAGCTTCTCTGCTTTTACTGCGGCGCAGGGAGGTACGGCAGCGAGAGCAAACATCGGTGTGAGCGGTACACTCCTCAAGAGTATTCACTTTTTATCTAAGCTGGAGCTTTTCATACATCTGGGACCCCCCACCAATGCCAGTTACTTGGAGAAGAACTATTTTGGTAAAGTAGGACTCTGTTACTGCCTAGAACTGTATACGACAGTTAAAAAAAAAAAAAAAAAAATCTTGAAAAAGTCCTATCATATGTTCTTTCCTCGCCTCTGTATCTGAGGGTTGACTATTGAAAAATTTGCTGCTGAATGAATTTTGAATTTCAGACAGACTTCTACTGAGGCTTGGGCTCGTTGTGATGGGAGGAAGTGCGAACTTACATCACCTTTAGTGTTTCCCTAGGGGAACTTTACCGAGTGTCGACACATTGTCAAAAGCATATTCTAACTTTCAGATGAGCTTGCCATGGCAGAACCTCAGAATTAAGCTGTTGTACCCTTTGATCTTCTGTGTCAGCTCTACTCCCTCAGAAACACTCTCACTGTCCCCTGGGACAATTACAGAAGAGTCCAGAAATGTAGGCTGACTTAGCAGTATAACTGGCTAAATATAATGATGTTCCCAAAAATAAAGTGGCATAGATCACCATGTACAGTCTCTCTCCATCTCTCTTTTTCTCTCTCTTTTTCTCATTTTAGCTGAGCCAGGCTATCAAACAAAAGAGTAAAAAAAAAAAAAGAGTCCATCCTTAAGACTGCATGCAACATTTGAAAAGAATTTTAAACTGTTCATTTGAGCTGACTTCAAACGCAAAGTTTCACATTTCACATAACATACTCTTTTATTCTTTGTTTACCATGTTTTTTTTTCTGAATTAAAGGATGCAAGATTTTGGCGAGAAATATTTCACAATGATGCGGCGACAGCTTCTCAAGCACAATATCGGCTTCAAAACAAAAAAAAAAAAAAGCAGAAAAAGAAAAAAAAAAAAAACAGAATAAACTAACATCTCAGTCAGTGCATCAAAGCTTAAACTCGCACCTATTATTTATTAAAACTCTCTCTCCCCCCTATGCACTTTAAAGACTTTGCAGTCTGTAGGGACTCCTTCAAAACTCACTGTTGCAGTATTTTAATTATATAGCTTGAGGCCAATATCCCTGGAATTAAAATCAATAGTGATAAATCAGCATAATAAGGTGTTGAACCAGGGGCAACCTTAAACGCAGCCTGTTCCCACTCCCCACTGCCTGAGGGGGAAAGTGTCAGACAGGTGTATGCATACATAATTAAAAAAAGAAGTTTTACTGCCCCAGTCATATCTATGGATCAAGCCTCTCTAAGGCCATACTATGTTTCAGGAGAAACACAAACATCTAGCCATAGCTACACACCCACAGGAGTTGCTTTCGCACAGAAAGCTGAAGGTAAAGACAGTTGAGTTACATCAAATGAATAAGAGAACTGTTAAAAGCTGAGGTGGTGTTATGTTTTTTTTTTTTTTCCAACGACTCTGATATTAAGGGAATAAAAAGAGGACAAACCTCTTGGAAAGCTGGATGTGCTATGGCTAACAGCCATGTTGTAGTTATGGGAGGGGTTGGGTGGCCTCTGTCCAGTATGTCATTGGTGGGTTTTTAAAGCCTGATGGATGGATGCCAGACTGAACCATCACAAAGATGTTATAAATCACGTATGGACATGACTAGGCCACAGACCTGAGAGAGAGTGAGTGAGCAAGAGGGAGAGAGAGTAAGCAAGAAAGAGAGAGAGAGAAAGAGAGAGAGAGAGAGAGAGAGAGAGAGAGAGAGGGAGGGAGTGGAGCCAAGTACAGAAACAGCAGTTTCCCACTGCTCAAGAGTTTAACGTGTCTGTGATTAACTGTCAATCCTCAGCCCAGGCCGACGGAGCTCCGTCTCAATTAGACTCACTCATCATTCTGACAGGCTCCACGCCTGCAACCTTGAGCTCCATCTGGAGAGAAGCCAGAAAGGATTGGGCTTCGGCACTAACGCCACGACGTATACATCAAAATATACTCTGGACACACATTACTGAGACTAACTGCACTTCTGGAGAACCAAAAGTCACTGGCAAAACTCTTGTCAAGCCACAGATATTGATGTGCCTCATTACGACAATCGGTAATACCTCGAAAGGATTGCAGTTCTAGAAGCAACTATGACCTCATTACTAATTAAGGATTAATAATCGTGTATGTTACGACATCAATTCGGTTTTGATGCAGTTGCTTCCAATTTGTAATATGCGTGAGCTTGTGGACACATACTGTTTCTGTAACACGCTCAAATCATCCCTCAGCCAGTGTCTGCTGTGTACTTAGCGAGCACACTTTTCCAGTGGGATAGGAAAAAAAAAAATGTCGAGATCTGTGGCAAAAGCAGAATGCTGCAGCCAGCAGAACATTTTGAAGTGTTTTTCCACCCCGAAGCATCTCTTGTCTCTCCCCAACCCTTCCCCCTCCCCTCCTTCCCTCCTTCCCTCCCTCCCTCCAAGACTGTGCAGAAACAGGGTTTTTCTGCTCGTATTTTTGTTTAACTTCACATCGATCAGCCTTTCCCCCCACCGTGAACAGAGCGAATTACTTCTGGCCCACTCCACAACGTGGCCCTATGGAGCGACATTCCGAAGAGGACACAATGTCGAGGTATCTGAGTGCCAACTTAAGTATTCCTCTCACAGCTCTAGGTGGAGGTATCATACCATTGAAACACACTGGAAGATGATTACATGGTGCAGAGAGAGAAGATGGACTTTCTCTCCCGGTTTCACTTTCCCCTGTTCATTCTGTTTCAGTCTCGGTCTCTTGTAGTGTAGCTATGACTCTCTGTGGTTCTAAAAGATCTATGTGTCTTATGGGAATTAATTAGACTGGGCCAGTGATTGTAGGGCAAGAAAAGCACTCTGAGAGCAGAGGCATATTCTGACAGAAAGTCAGATAGAGAGTGTCACACAACATAAGAGACTATGTACATGTACTATGTACAAAAGTAAATGCAGGGAGAGAAAAAAAGGGAGACTGAACAAAGAGAAACTATGCACAATTGTTTAAATGTATTGTTGACCAACGACGTCTAAATGGTACAGAGAATGAATCTGCGCTTTAGAATATCTGTAAATAAACATAAAAATAAAACCGTTGAGTGAGCTGAAGGCAGTTCAGTTGGTTACCCACATATTCTGAGAGTTCGCGCGCAGACGTGACGGTTTATAACGGAGTGATAGTGACAGAGTGATGGTGACTGTGTTTGATTTTGCGTTCTATTGGTTTATTAACAGAGATACGAGACGACGACTTCAACGAAGATATATGACCTCTGCACAGAATAAAACTGCAGTGCTCTGTTGAGTTTCAAAACTAATAGCCTACACTGTTGTCAGCAAAACCTCGGGAAAAGAGACCGCCACTAATCTTTATGAGGGGGTAATAAATCTGCAGAATGTCATCTCAACTTTAAAATGCATTACAGTGACGAAAAAGCGCTTCACAGACGCAGCGCCTCAACAATCAATAAAAAAAAAAATCGTGCCGTGTACTTCCGTGAACTAACTGACTGACTAACTAACTACCCAAATAAATAAATAAATGTTCTTCTTGGCTAATTTTTTTCCTATTCGTTTATCTGTGAACGGTCATAAAATGTCATCTGGAGGGTTGGTTAAGCCAATATGCGCTTGTGGAATGAGCCGTTATGACGCCGACTCGGCGACCTTGCCAAGCGGCAGCCTAAGGGAATGGCGAATCTACCGTCTCTGAATCCGCGGTGAGCGCAGCCAGGACTGCACCCAACAATAGAGCCAGATGGAGCGAAAGCCGAGCCACCGATGTCTGGCTTCACTCAAGATAAGGAGCTAGCTAATATCGGTGCAGGAAATAACTTGGGCAGACGATTAGATGCAGGTTTCATTTTCCTATGGAGCCGCGTTCTCATACATATTCTATTAGAAAAGTAAGGGTTTATGCAAAACGCGCAGAAATTAGATTTTTAAAACTTGTTTTCAGGTTACTTGAGCATTTGATATTGCTTTACATTTATGCTTGAAGCGAAGTCAAATAATTGGGTCACTAAATATTTCCACTTTAATATCGTTAAATGAAACCGTGCAGCTTTTCTTTCATTCAGTTGTCTCCGTTCTCTGTTCAAATGTTTTATTTATTATTTATTTATTCGTAGTTATTTATATGGTTTTGAGCACAGTGAACTGATTCCCTCTGCACCATCTGACAATAGCCTACAAATGTGTCAATACTGCTGAGAGAATCCTTCTATGGGCAACACCAGAGAGATACTTGTGTATTAAAAAAGAACAAAAACAAAACCTTGCCATCTTTCATAGCTGCATGATCCCTCAATCCTGCGTCATAACGGTCAATTCAACACAATAACTCACTAACAAGAATCTTACAGTCAGTGCTACACAAGTGCTTCATTTAAATCAGCACTCTATAGATAAAAAAGAATTCAACCTTGTAAGAATTTCTTTTGAGGTGGTACAGCATTTGAAAAATGATAGAGGAGAATGCATTCTGTACCTGTTTGCATTAAGCACATACACATGGTCATATGTTAGATTTCCTCTGAATAAGTGAGAAGAATGTACATATGTTCAGGCGGCAAGCCTGCGCTCATGCCAGACCCCCCCCCCCCCCCCCCCCCCCCGCTGTCTCTGTAGGTCAAGATACATGGGATCTGACACTGACCCATCTCTACAGACAAACTTCACTGACTTCTGAACAATATCACTCCACCAATAACCCATTTTCTATATCCAATGACAACTGGCTCAAATTTGCAGTGAAAAGATTTTGTGGACTTTCATTGGTTTTATGAAGGGGTGTGGAATGAAACTGGGAAACAATCCAAGGATATTCAAGCCCATTTCCCCCATCTCTCTCTCTTTCTGTCTGTCTCTCTCTCTCTCTCTCTTTCTCTCTCTCTCTCAGTATGCAGTATTTTATTCTCTGTAAAAGCTGTCCTCCTGTCTCTCTTGGATGATGAGGCTCTGTGGGGACATCAATCATGCCAGCTGGGCTACATAAATGGACTCGTCTCTGAAATTACCAGGATAGACTGAGAATTTGCTCATGTTTCACTCCATATTACAGTCAACGACCCAGCGTGTTCAAAATCAACTGAAAAACCTGCCAGGGTGCTGTTTTAATGATAAAATGGTTCTATTTTAGATTCACAAACACACTCAACCTCTCTCTCTCTCTCTCACTCACTCTCTCCTCTCTCTCTCTCGCACCCTCCTCTCTCTTTTCAAATGCCGTGCTTAAACTGGAAAGACATCGAGTCGCCAAGCATACACATTACTCTTATTCTTCCAATCCACTATCTCGTTTTTTCAAAGCTTCAATTATGTCCAGATGTTGAGTGTGGGCGAATTATAAACACGTATACACACTCACAAACTTTTCATCCTTTCATTTTTTGCAGATGCTAATTTCAGAGAGCTCTAGGGAGTACTTGCACACCTGCTTGCTTTCAAACAGTGCTAGGGCAGAAGAATTCATGGAAACCAAACACTATTAACCATGTAAGAGCAGGACCACTACTATCCCTGAGAGGCAAACACACACACACACACACACACACACACACACCACCAACAACAACAACAGCACTGCCTCAACAAAATGTCACTAGAACCTTTAGCTTAAGCTCAGGCTTGCCTGTCAAATGACATTACCATGGCAAGAGCAGTTCCTCTGGATACACATGGACAAGGCCTGTCTTTATGGCAGTGTAGTTTTACAATGGAGCTCACGCTCTAAAACACTCTAAGCCACTCTATTTTACAATGATTGTTTTAGAGACTGACATAGCTCCTCTGAACAGAAGTGCTAATAAGCCTACTAAGTGGTGGAGGGCCAAGATATAAAATGGAAAGTCAGTAGTAACATCTTGGAACTTTGCCTACGATCCCTCAAGCATAATATTTCTTCCCACACAAGGCTTAAAGCTTACAAATTCCCAAAGATGTTTTGCTTAGCAGACCCTTTAGCTAGATGACTGCTATATTTCTGACACATTTTCAAAATAATTCCGTGGCTTATGGTGATATGTATCTTACTAAGACACAGCGCCTCAGAGGAACGTTACTACAAGAATAACAGATCAGGTTTAAAAAAAAAAAAAAAAAAAAAAGTAAAGAGAAATACACAGTGGGGAGAACAATTCATATCAAGCTTGAATTCATATCATATTTTTAAGACATAAATATACTATGACACATATCTAATTTCATTTAAAATCACGTAATAGACAACATCTGTCCCAATGTATGGGAAGTTATTCAGATCGCGTGGTCCTTTTCTTAGATATATACTGTATGTTACAAGACGCCGTGAATGGGACCACGTATAAATGTCCCATAACGTAATTCAGATGTAGTACATTAACATTGCGTTAAAGTACAGTTGATGGAGAGTGCATGAGTGCAGTGTGCTATGGGACCAGTGAAGCGGGGGAGAGAGAGAAGGGGGCGAGCGAAGGAAAGATCCGGCAGCTGTCAAAGCCTTTGAACCAGTGAAGCCTCTTAAGCTTCCCTGCTTCAGACAAACGGCAAGCTGCTCTACAGTGGAGCTCAGCTGCTGAAAACAAGAGCGTCTGCCCTCAGTCCACACACACACACACACATATATATATATACACACACACAGACATACACACGTACATACACACTCTATCATGGTTTGGGACTGCTCTTAAGGCCTCCCTTCGCCTTTGCTTTGAAGTGCCGATTTTTACCATTTCTCAGAGTGCGAGGAATGTTAGGCCTGATTAACGCCCATGGAAACAGGATTACCATAGTCCCGCTTTCTAATTAATTGTCTAGCTATTTGGCCAATAAATCCCAGTTATCTTCGCCTCTAATCGTGGCAGGCGATAGCACCACTCTGAACCAACAGAATGTTAAACAGGCAAGATTTTTTTTTTTTTAGGGGGTAATGAAACCAGAGGAATGCACAGCTCTATCTGCTTTTCTAGCTCAGCAGTTAATTCAATTAAATTCATATACCAGAGCATTTCGTTTCGCGAGACGGGCAGAACGGACAGCTCAACTTAATTGGCCTCCTATGCTTTTTGCCAGGGAGTTTGGGTTTGTTGTGAAGATTTTGTGTAAATCCCACTGTTACAGTGTGTCTACCCCAAGGGATCTGTGTCCCCAAATAAGAGCACACTCCTCTGAAGTCGGGAGTATTTTTTTATTTTTTTTTCCTGGCTTCCCTCGGCTTTTTGAGAGTGGAGTTGGAGTGAGGGAAACTAGGAGGTTTAGCATCTGGGTTTGGAGATAGGCGGAAGCGCTAATGAGATATTGGCATGATTTTGAGTTATAGTGGACACTGACCATGGCAAACTACAGGGGGTCCAGAAGCTGTCCTCTCCAAGGGCACTGACTTTGTCATGATGGTTCATGTTGTGGTGCAGTTGGCACAGTTTTTTTGCTGACCTCAGAGAGAGGTCTGAAGTCACCAATAGGAAGTTGAGCCAAACTGAGGAAAAAACCCCGGGCCTGATTAGCAGAGTACGATTCTGGGCAATAAGGATGACACAAACATAGACAGGAGAAACTGCCACATCAACTTAACATTCACAGAGAGAGAGAAAGAGAGAGAGAGAGAGAGGGAGAGAGGGAGAGAGGGAGAGGGAGAGGGAGAGAGGGAGAGAGATCGGGGGAAAGGGAGATGACTCTGCTGGATATAAGAGTCCAGTAGGGATGTATAAAGAATGTCTGTGAATACTCCAGTCCTGTTCCCCTGAGGGTACCTTCAGATTAGCAATGAAGTGACGTGCAAACACAGCAGCTGTTGATGGGAGAGCTCAGATGCTATGCGAGCGACAGTAGCCTGATGCAGACAAAACAAAACACAAGAGTCAAGAGGGACAAAAAGGAGAACAAAACAAACTCCTAACATACAGGAGAAAATCTTTCATCACTCATTGGTTGTATTATACACGATATTTCCAGAGAGACGTCAACACAAAAAGTATATGTTTCTGCAGAGCTGGAGAGACCTACCACTGGGCTCTGATGCCTTTGTAATGGTCAAATTCCCCTTTATAGGCTATTGCTCTCAGCAAGGTGACAAAGAGGCAGCTGCTCCCCAGTAAAGCTGGACTGCATTATGGAAGGCACTGTGTTGTCATAATAAAACTGATGGAAGTTATTTTATTGCCTCTATGTGGCATTGTTCAAAAAACTCAAAAAAGTGACAGGTCATATATAAATGTGTTTATGTGTGTGCGTGTGTGTGTGTGCGTGAGTGCATGCATGCATGTGTGTGTGTGTATGTGTGTGGAGGAGGGAGAGAGAGAGAGAGAGAAAGAGCGTCTATTTGTTTTTTAGGTGGACTTTTCACCGAAAGCATACTACTCTACTGGGAACATGCTGTCAAACTGGGGTCCACACAAGTAAAAAAAAAAATGCACAGGTATTTCTTCATACAAGATGTTTTGTTACTGGTAAAACTTTATAGAGTGAAAGCGTGTTTTTGGTTAGGGGTAGTGTTAGAGTTAGGGTTCGGGCTGAGCTGTTATTCTTTACTGTTCTTATCATGCGAGACAACTGAGGCAACCAGAAACCAGCATACAAGGTGCACGTGCACGCGTCCGTGCATGAGTGTGTGCATGTGTGTGTGTGAGTATGTGTGTGTCTAATCCATGTAATGTTAAATGCTATGATTTAGATTTCACCCTGAGTTACACATCTGTCTGTATAGCGTGGCTGAGTAAACAGCTTTGGACAGCTCCCGCTGAAGCATCCCCAGTCCTCATTTACTGTAGCAGCCTGAGAGTGCTTGGGTCTCCATCCACTGAGAAAACTGCTCCTCAGCGCCCCTCGAAACAACAAGAGGCAGAAAAGCTATAAAAACTTAAAAATATTTGTGGGCTTTGAGGGCTCAGCCACCTTCAAAGCGGTGGTCAATTCAACTTTTAGTCTGCTACTAAATTGGCATGGGTTTATTCACTGTAGATTTCTGACAAGACTGAGGGTAGTGAGGAAGTGAGGGACTCAATGAGCAGGAAGAAAAACAGCAGAGCCAAGCAAATACCTAATAAAGCAATTTGTCATCTCCCACCGTCACGTTCAATAAGAGTCAAATTGCCTATCTTTTCTGATTTGAAGGTTGCTGTGCTTACATGTGAACGCTTAATTTGCCTGAATAACGTGTTTAATTAGTTTTCTCTCCAGTATTTCTGACTGAACACTTCGGCTCACATTGTTCTGTAAAACGCTCTGTTTTCATTGTGTTATCTGAGTGACTGTGTAGTCCTTTAACCAAGCCCCTGCTTGGAGCCTGAGACGCAATGTGCATGCACTTCACAGCTGCGTGGCTTTGTCTTTCGCTTCATATCTCCGTCGCTGTTACGCCTTTTCACTTCCAGCTCGTACGTGTCATCTTCTCAACCCTGTTATAATCCCTCTCTCTCCCCCACTCTCTCTCTCTCTCTCTCTCTCTCTCTCTCCCTCTCTCTCTCCCCCTCTCTTTCTCTCTGGTGCATCATCAGTTTTACAACCGGAGCCTAAGCAGGCACTCCCACTCAAGTGATGCCTCTGTGACTTTGTTGTTTCGGAGGGAGGAGAAGAGAACGCGTCAGACGACTACACAGCACTGGAATTGTCAAAACGTATAGGAGAAGAGGCCAATTACCCAAGCAGTGTTTGGAGGTTTTCCCCTCCATCTCTCTTCTTTCATCATCAACCGACCAATCAGAGAGCTCCTTTCACAGCCCTCTAACCCATCTTTTTGACAGCATGCTACAGAATATCTTTGTAAATGAAACACAAAAGCAGGGTAAATATATATAGCTCAGTGCGCCGAGAACGCGAAGCCAAAAATCTGTTTATTTCAACTGAAGGATATATATGCTCATGAAACGATATGTGGACCTAGTGCAGGAGTCAGTGAAAATTTCAAACCTTGCTTCTCCTCAAGAGGAAATGCCTTTGATGAATGTCTAGGCTACCTCATACTCCTGTCTTCATAAACAATGGTTTCCAGTGCCAATCAGTATTAACACATATGATCCAGTTTATTTATTCATTTATTCATCAACTTAATTATCAAGATGTAGACTTGTTGAACCTGGAGTGACAACAATGGTAAAAAAAAAAAAGTGTGATTTCTCCAGGACAAGACTTGGGAACAGACACTATCCTGGAGCACAGTAAGCGTTAAACTCACTAGCGGTGTCCAGCCCAATTCCTGACAACCCTGTGTGGTTCTTGGCATGTTCTTTTCCACTAAATAGGACTTTGATAATCAAGTCAGAGGACTTTCACGCCAGTCAATCTCATTAATCACTCAAGTAAGAGTTAAAGCGAGACACAAATCCCAGCCCAGAAACGGCTATGAATTATTACTAAAGAAAACTGTACAGAAATTTGGAAGAAATAGATCCATGCCACTGTTCACGATTTCTAACGGGGTGGGGGGGGGGGGGGGGGGGGGGGGGGGTGTATCTTGAAATTCCAGTTTTACATTTTCATTTGATGAGATTACTGAGTTCAAACTCATCTTTTATGAAAGTTTTACAGATCTGAAATTAATAGGCAAGACTATCATAAGCATAAATGTGTAATAATGAAGTTTGATGAAGCTTAAGTGTCTAATTACTGGCTGTCTGGTGAAACGTAGGAGCACAGAGAATACTAAAAAGAACGAAGCATTGAGAACAGGGGGGCCATTTTGTTCTGGCTTCGGTAACTGCTGGTAATGGCCAAGCCACACATTCATAGTCTCTTGAATTACTAATTGATTGCTCACTTTCTACCTGACTTACAATCAACCAAGTGTGCTTTACTAATGCTGTAGTCACTGTGTATTTTTGCATATCTGCTCAATCAAGAGTATATACAGAGTCTATTTTATTTGGCTCGGTTGGAAGGCACAATTATACGTTGTACTATCTGTTCTCTGCCAAAACTGCTAAAACAGCCAGAAAAAAAAATGTAAAAACAAACCACAGGTACCAACAAGGACAAGGCACTTTAGGATTGAACCTGTTTCAAAGAAAACCTCTCTGAAACATAGAAAAGCAATTAAGGCTTTGAAAGCAGCTTACATAGAGAGTATGGCACAAGTGTTTATCCATGGAATCCCAGTGAGAAATCCCCAGGTGTGGTAGGCAATGTTCTGTTAGAGGGCTCAGGGCTATCTCTCCACCTGACATAATATATTGATTATTGTGTATAATTCAAATAGCCATCCATCTCCAGAGCGCCTTTCTGCTTGCATCAGACCCTCCACATTTATTATCATATCAGTTAACGTGATTATATGCAAATGACTCCGCCCAGCGGAAGCGTCTACATATCAATTACTGTGACAGTGAGTTGTGCACGACAAGGGTTATTATGCTAATTCAGCCCGAAATAGATTGCACCTGAGAGGAAGGGAGGGAATGAGTTAGTGAATAAGAGAAAGAAAGAGGTGCAAGGGGGAAAAAAAAAAAGAAAGACTTCAGTCTCTCCTCTATCAAGGACCAAAAAGAAGAGAGCTAACATTTCAAACAGAAAGTGCTCAAGACAATAATCTTCTCCAGAAGGGAAGTTGACTGTTATGTTATATTACATTTTAAATTCAAGTTGTGTCTATGAGTCAAAGGTACGAAAATGACTTTTCATTGTGAGTCAGTGCAACACGAGGGCAATTTTCAAACACAAACAACTTTTATAGCACAGGAGAGAGAGAAAACTCCCTAAAACGAGATTTGACTTTTAGATATCCTGTTATTTCTGTGAATTGAATATAACATTTTTTATCGCACATTTCAGTCCAGGGACTGGTCAGAAGATATCTCTTGCTAACTGGATAACAAAACCCCCTAATATTTTCACGTTCAAGTCCATTTGCTTTCAGATCTTTAACAGTTTTCAGCAAATATTACATCACAGACAGTGAAATATATGCTCAATAAATCTGTCCCAAATGGGGAAAGAGAAGATGTATGGTATATGAAACCAGCGAAGCTTATGACATGACATGTATAAAAATAATGGTGTGTGTGCATGCGTGCGTGCGTGCGTGCGTGTGTGTGTGTGCTTGTGTGTGTGCAGGCATGTTTTCATGCATAGCTGCTAAGTTATAAGAATTAAAAATTTTCACTGGTTTACTGCTGTACGGAATACCACGGGAGACATCTCTACAAACTTTGTAGGACATGGTACCACAGCAGAGCAGAGCAGTGAATCAACAAACAGATGGTACTTGCTCTCAATGTATAGACCTCAACTCAACCATGAGCAAGTACAGCAAATCCCAGAGCGAGCAAGTCGACCTTTGATTAAAAACCAGCCTTGGAACAGTAAAGCAACATAATTTCACCGAAAAAAAAAGAGAGGGGAAAAAAAAAGCCATCCGGTCAGCAGTTTTCTAATGCATGCTCTCTTTTCACCTCTGGCTGAAACAACTTCCAAACGTTTATGGTGTCCAGCAGTCTGATTAGGTATTCCATCGCTTCGGAGTTGTTGGGGTTTTTTTTTGTTTGTTTGTTTGGTTTTTTTGAAAGGATGCTGTCGAAATTCAGACAGGTTTTGACAGTGAAGCAACATGCTGTATATCGAGGCTGTGTAGTACGCAGCCCACTGAAAAAGCTTATGGAGTTTTATGTTGCGAGAGCAAAAAAAGAGAATGGACAGTAGATCTATAGGACAGACACTTGCAGGGTTCAGTGAAATGCCTTCAGTGCTTTGACTCACATCGCATGAGATATGGCCTATATTTATTTACATATCCTGTTAGCCTTTTTTAATTCCACAGTATTAACCAGTCCACCACAGCTTAGCTGTTTTGTGTTCCATGTTCCGCATCATAAACATGGTACAAACTGCACAAGCTAATCTGAGTGATTCTTTCCAATCCTGTGCATTTTGGCTTAACGGAATGTGAACTAAGCTTAGCTGCGTGCTAAGCTGCTACAAGTATGGTCACTCAACAGCCTGTTGAATCCCTCATCTGTAATTACTTAAAAGAGCGTGTCTGAGCCATTGTAAACGTGTTTAATAATGCAGAGAGGGCTAAACACAGGGTTGTGAAATCCCAAAGTGAACTTTCTAAGCTAGCATGACAACATAAATACAAATTCAAACACAGCGTCTGAGGATAAACACCTGCGTCGGAGCGGAGTGCTCAGAACGCGTCGTCGTCATTCCATTTTTTTCTCTTTTTCCCTCCTCTTCCTCTTCTCCGAAAGCACTCTTTTCATTAGATGGGCCAAGAGAGATAAGCCAGTCCAGCCGTGTTGACTCGCCGCGGTCAAGGTGACCCACCCGGTCTGTTTGGGGCTGACGCCTGAGAGTGCTCTCTCGTTCTCAATTATCTTGTTAAACAGACAACCTAACTCATAAAGGTTCTCCTGCAGTCCCCGTAAAAATGACTTTAATTACAGGAAGCCTGTCGCCAGAGGGGGCCACATTGCCACAGAGCCAGCATGTGTCCTGCTGCCTTTGTTAATGTCAAGTCTCAGTGGGAGCATTTTGTTTCAACTTCAAACAAAAAGAGGGGGAAAAAAACTCACAAAATATGCTTTAGTCACCGAGCATTTCACTGAAACCATATGACCTTAACAAGCTGTGAAGACTCATAGAACCCACATGTTCAGCTGACTCCGTAGAGCAAGGTCACATAGGTTTTATGAAACTTTACACACGGTGGTAAAAGACCAAAAAATGTCCAACAGATTAATCCAGGAGGAGCTGATTAAGGTATTACAGAAGGACAAGGTCATTTGAGGAAATCCGACAGCAGAATTGAATTCAAATAATCTGTCGCGGTGATGGCAATTCTATCGACAACATTTTGCCATCATGGTTTGAGGAAGTGATCATTGTAAATAAATAAATAACTATACAGATAGATAATTGAATAAATAATGGGTTGAAACTGATTTACACCTTTGTCAGATCAGGATTTATGGGAATCATACAACAGCATCGTTTCTGAGGTATTACCAAATACTTAACTATGTATTTATTCCACAACATCTGGGACACTATTAAATGTCACTTCTGCTTCACCTCAACAGAGAAGCGGTGCTGAAACTGGGTGGTCTTTTATGGTGGAGCTTAGCAATTATCGTCAACAAGGCGAACAGATTGGTTACAATTTATACGTACTTTGTGATTAATTTATGAAAATTAAATCTTAGTGTCTTATTAACAAGGATTAGGAATTACTTCTGGTTTTGTAATCTGTGAGCATTATTTTTTCATCAATGTGATTTAGTCATGATGTTCTGCTCTCTAGTTAACCAATATTTTCACGTTTAAAGTTTGTAATGGCACGGCTTAGCAATTGTTACTGAGGAAGTACCAGTTGTTGCTGACTAAATACTGTAGACTGACGTTTTGTAAACTGGTACAACCCTCATTACAAACTGATGAGTGCACTGTTGCATTGTTATCAAGTACAACATGAACGTTCTGACAATTACAGAAGTCAGCACGGGGAGATTCTTGACCACGTTACTGTCCGCCACTATGACTAAAAACGATCGACAGTTTAACTCTTAAAAAACCCCTCATTTGACAAGACTTTGTTTAAAAAAGGGGGTAGGCAGAGTTTCTCATTGCATCCATAAAGGGACAGTTTTACTGCCTCTCTGAGGGGGGGGGAAAATGTACATACATTCCACCCCAGCTCATGCCTGTCTCTTGGCTTATTTATTTGAACTTCTATATGCTTTATAAATATGAATTGAACAGCTGTCTCATCTCACTGTGCTAGTTTATGCTCTCTGCCTTCTGTCGAGAAGAGGATTTACTCAGGCTAGCTAGATTTACACAACTATCTATTTCCTCACGCCGGCCAGGATCCCAACGGCACCCCCAAAAGTTACACACACATCAGTTTTTTATCTCCCCAAGTTCTTCACAGGACAAACAATGTGGGTTTATATTTCATTGTGTCACTGGAAAACAATGTACGTCCTGCATGACGAAGCAAATCTGCTTTTTGTTCAAAGTGTGGGGTCCGCCGAACAGCCAAAAAAACAAAACTCGCAATACTTTTCCAACTTTTGTTTACATTTATGCCTCTGCAAGGGAGAAAAAGTAACTGAAAAGAAATTCTTTGTCCTTTTTTTATTTACTTTTTTTTTTTTTTTTTTTAAGTGCTAGTGATGCATGTACACTGAATATATCCAGCAATACTGCACAGAAAAGATTCAGGTTTAAGAAACCAACTAAGATCTTGAAAAGTGTCTAATTATAGTGTAAACATGATATGGATCTGGGCGTAACAGAGAGGTTAATGGAGGAATTTCAGTTTCTTTGACAAGGTAACTTTTTTTAATAGAATCCACTGCACAGCAGTAAAGTGCAAATGGTGCTTATGCTTACTTAAATTGACCTATTTGCAGAAATGTGGGTCTTTTCATGCAAAGCGGTGAATTGTTTTCAAAAAAGAAAGAAAGAAAGAGTGAAAAAATGGGTTATTATTATAATGATCAAAGAGATTTTGCATACATAAGTGTGATCGCCAAGACAAAAATGACAGACTCATTTTTTCTGGTGCCAGTCTTCAGAATGCATCCCTCTGCAGTTTAGCATCACACTGATTCGGAGTTAGTAACATTTGATGGAACAGTGGACACACATAAATAAAATACTGCAATAATACAGTCATTCAGTTTCATAAAAGACAGTTTGTTCCACATTCTCCACTCTTCACAGAGACTGAGCGCAACTGAATGCATCACTTATCCATGCAAAGTCGCTTTATTCTTACATTTGTCATCAAGAGCTTTTCATTCTCTGGATACATTCATTCCTTTCACTGGTTTGTCATTTTTTTCTCCTTAATTATGCACTCCTATGAAAGCAGCACATCTTCATTTAACCACGGCCTGTCTTGTCGGATTGTATTTGTTTGGGTCCATTTTTCACAGTATTATTGAGTGCACACCTTTCACATCTTAGCGGGATGAAAAGAAAAAGAAAAACCCCAAACGATCCACATTTCTTAGTTCTCAGACTCTTGCTCTGGATGAGCTGAAATGTAGCACACAGATGCCAACCATCTCTCAGTTTCACACAACATGACTGTCTTTCAAACTGGGGCACCCCCCCCCCCCCCCCCAAGCAAGACCCCATGCATAGGTGAGCTGCCTGAGGTGATTCAAAATAATTGCATGAAACATAACAAATTGTATTAGGAATATGTGAGGAGCGATAAATCCTCAGGCCCGGGAGTTCGGGGTGAGTGATTGGAGAGTGAGAATGGCGACAGAGAGAGAGAGATAAGCAGCGAGATGCTTTATTGGATCACACAAGGGGGAAGCTGGCCAGGTCAGATAATGATCCAACAACTCCACCAGATGTGCCTCCCACCATCTTGTCTCTGCACCGAGGGTTCTCTGGCCGCTCGCACTGGAAATGAATCAGACGAACATGACACTGTTCGGTAATGTGCAGCTGGGGCACAGGTTTTTGATATCTGGACCTAAAGGCTGCTGGGTAATAACAAGCCAACACGTTTCATATGCTTCGAGACGGTCCTCCTTTCGACTGGGGATACGAGCGACGAGAATTGAAAGGCTTTTTTTTGTCATCAATAGCTTTGAAAAATCTTGTTATGCGTGAAAAGATTAATCTACTGATACTACATCTGAACCCAAGAGGCCAGACTTTAGATGTGCTGTCCAATTAGTATGTCTTAAGTGCCTCGCAATCCTCTTTTGGCTGTTTCTCTCTTTATGGAATCATAATGTCTTCGCCTCTAATTACTGATGGCAAATTCTCATTTGTACTATGTTACTGTATGTTAGAGAAAAGTCAGTGCTAATTCATCGTAGACAAGCACATCAGATCAATTTGTCATGCCGTTCAGTTTGGACAGATCACTAACGGGGCTGCATACAAATTACATAAGATAGAGGAAGCTGTGAGATAAATAAGACACTGGTGTTGAGGGTTGTTGAACAGATGTTCAGTTCTATATTTATGGCTAGCGTATTTGAAGCCACAACCTCTGCGGAAGTCCTGGGAAATGACTGCACCAGTCTGAACATCTGAACGTCTGATCTCCCCGGTCGCGCCAAAGGGATGCCCTCGCATGTATTTAACATTACTTCACCGACGGACATTACTTTACAATCAAGAGAAACCCGCCAGACACGCTTAGCGTTTAGCCTGGAAGGCTTATTTCTGCAAGCTAGCAGAACCCATCTCATCTCATTTCAAAGGATAAATTTAAGACTGTATACGGGAGGATAAAAAAAAAACAACTAATGCTAAGGAATCTTAGGTTCTATCTCTTCCCCTCCAATCCCCTCTACACCCCTTGCCTCTGATAGAAAATCTTAATTTCTCCCATGGGACAGAGATGTTTGCCTATCTTCCTAAAGCACACATATTTCAGGCCAACACGAGAAGCTTAAATGGCCCCGCTGTAAATAGTCTTATCTCGTAAACACAAGCTACCCACCATCACTGATGGCGGGGGACGGTTTAAGTCATGGGCTGATACAGAGCAGACGCTCCATTGTGTGTATGGAATGACCAATACGATTTCTCACAACCAACACACAGAACAAAACACCTTACCTTCACTGCCCCTGTGACATTTCCAGCCTGTGACAGTGGAGATAAAGCAACTGCACTTTTATGCGTTTAGCTGATGATCTTATCCCGAGCAGACTTACAATTATTTACTATGTCAGGGGTGACACACCTCTGATACGACCTTGAGGTTAAGCACTTCTCTCAAGGACACAACAGCAGTGAGACATTGTGTTCTTCATTCCACCCCACATACCTGCAGTTATTTGGCTGTTTCCCTTACAGCAGCAAGTCAGTGCCACCCCTAAACAGGCAGATAAATGAGACGCAGACTGGGATTTCAGGCTGGACACAGAGTCTGAGGGAGTGTGTGTGTGTGTGTGTGTGTGCGTGTGTGTGTGTGTGCATGTCCATACTTGCGTGTCCGTGCTTTTGTGTGTCTGTGCTTTTGTGTGTGTGTGTGTGTGTGTGTGTGTGTGTGTGCATGTGTATGTGTATACTCATATAGTGTCCAGAAAGAATCAGTATTGTCAGACCCTTACCTTACACTCTTTCCATGGTGCCTGTGCATTGCTAAAGGCTTGTGATTGTGACGTGATGTAGCAGCTATTTCTGATATAGATAAGGAGAAAACTAATAGTTAGGAAAAACTTCCTTCATCACTGAATAAAATCTGAGGTAGGTAATATATTTATTATCTGAGAGCATTAGGTATTTCTTCCAATGCTGTTCATGTCACCTAACCAGAAATACAGTCTTGAAATATCTCAGATCTTTAATTGTGAGCACATGACAAAAGAGTGTGTTCCTCCAGTTCTGAGCAAACGACTCAAACAAAGCAACACACTACTTAGTGTAAGGAGATCTGGCCTTTTGATGGCTATTCCCACAGGTAATTTCTGACCGACCAAATAATACTGTTTATCTTCAGATTCTCAAACATTCCTCAAGGACTTTCCTCCCTTGTGAGTCACTGAGCTTACGAAGAGTATGTCATCTCCTCACGGCAGAGGATTTTATCAGCTCATTATCTTTCTCATTACCAGTCTATCTCTTTTCACATCTATTTTTGTATTATTCAACCATTCCTTTCAATGACTTATCACTGTCTTACCCATAATCCAATTATTTGCTCTGAAGTTTTCCTTTCTTTCTGGGGTTTTTTTTTTTTCATTTTTGTTCAGGTTGTTTTGATCTACTTTCCGCAACGTATCTCATTAAAAACACTTCCTGCCATGCAGCACAAATTCCACTGCTATGTCTTCAGGGTGGGCTCCATTTCACAGGCAGACGGATTGACCGACTGATCGATTAGTTGTGGCACAGACTAGCGTCCTAATCACCGTTGATTGGCACTTGGCTCGGACAGTTGGAAAAACGCCTAAGACATTAAAGAGCTGCAAAGTGAGTCCACCTTTTTTTTTTTTTTTCTCCTGAGGGCAGACTCTCATTTTGGGAACGTGTAAGATATTAAGCAGCCGAGAGCAAAACAATAGACGGGGATGGGCAGCTGTCACACTCTGTTGGACCTTCAGGGGGAGTCGACATATGTATTAGCCCTTGAACGAAAATAAAAGACCAATGGAAAGTCTTGGATGACTGGTTGATTACAGCTCATGAATTATGCATGAGAGAATTTTCTGACTTGATTAGCGCGCGGGTTGCACGTTCCTGATGAGCGTAGCATCCGACGACAGAGGAAAACTATTCATTTTCCCAGCAGCTTCGCTCCGGAGCGTGAGAGGACACATGCATCACATCCCTCTTACATAAATGAAAAACAAACATACAGCAAGAACCCACAGACAGACTGCTAATGTACAGCCTGCAGAGTAACTGTCCCTTTCAAGTAAGGGCCGGCTGTGAGATAGCTGTAGGCTCCCATATTGATATTCCAGAGAGTGTAATCTAGAGGGTATTAATGGCCGGGACGAACCGGTCTTACTCTAGATTCTCATATCCTCTCTTGCCCCCACCCCCACCAAAAAAAAAAAAAAAAATTCCCTTCACAAGTGTTTGGATCCAGCACCCATCCCAAAT
Organism: Chanos chanos; assembly: GCF_902362185.1. Lineage (NCBI taxonomy): Eukaryota > Metazoa > Chordata > Actinopteri > Gonorynchiformes > Chanidae > Chanos > Chanos chanos. The sequence goes on from NC_044502.1 coordinate 39,563,381, forward strand.
GGAGGCACACAGTGTGAAATGGTAGGGTAGTGGTGTGAAATAGGCTGGTGGAATGAGAACATTTACCGCAGATGGAGATTTGGCCACTTACCACGCAGGAGATCAGACGAGGCGTGAGGCGAGGTGTGGGCACGGAAGAGCTGCCAATCAAAGTCATCCTCCTCCCCTTGACTGAATTCACACAGGCTTGGGTCAGAGTCCTCCTCAAAGGTGCAACCAGCTGCTGCAGAAGAAGGAGAGAGAGAGAGAGAGAGAGAGAGAGAGAGAAAGAAAGAGAGAGATGGAGAGAAACAAAAAAAGAGGGAGAGAAAGAGAGAGATCATCAAACTCAATCTGAGAGGATCCTGAGTTCGTCTCATTAAAATCTTCAAAGCAAAGGAAATGGTTTTTATTGTGTTTTCTGTCGAACACGACCTGATTTAGCATTCATGAAATATTTAAAAGTCTGGGTCAAGATAAACTGCTCAGGGGCCAGAGTTACTCATTTGCGTTACATTTGATCTTCAATTTGTTGACTATAAAACGTATATTACAGGATGGGGAACTCTGGGTATCCTTTGGGGGGGGGTTGTATTGCAGCAGGTGAGGGGACCAGGACCCCGTAGCAGTGCGGTGTAATTGAGCAGTGGCGGCTCATTTTGGGCAGCATTTCATCATATTCTCCCCTCTGATCTCAGTTCTATTACTGCAGTGGGAAAGATGCCAGAAAGCATAGCACCACCCATATCCCCCTACACTGCTTCAGCCACATACCAATTAATAACAGACATCCAAATGCAATATACCTCCTATATTAAACTCACAGGCCCTCTCTCTCTCTCTCTCTCTCTCTCGCTCTCTCTCTCTCACTCAAACACACACGCTCACACACACACACTTCACACATCAATTTCTCATACAATTTTATCCTCACATAAAATTCACAATATTATGCACACACACACACACACACACACACACACACATACACATGCACTTCCACTCATAAACAAACAGCACTCCAGCACATCCCACTAATATTAAGAGATACAAATAAACTTTTGATGGTACAGCACCTGAGGGGACTGAGTTTATTATTGCAATACATCACAACCTGCTAAACCCACAAGCCAAACACTAGTCTTTCCAAATTACATTAAACAGACAGTGCTATTACAGCCCTCAGGCTGCGCTTAATGCACTGTTGCAGCTGCATGCTGAAATCTTGCACATTTACTCAGCGGGGTGAAAATAATAGGGTAGAAACGGTCAGCTTTTGATTCCCTCATCATACGACGAGAGACTGCGCTAGCTCTGACCAGAAAAACGCAGCAAATGAGAGACAACCCTGGCAATGAACAGGACAATAAGCATAACAAGGTGACCCTCAAAGCTGACTGCCTCATTAGAGCTTGTTCCGTGCATCAGGCAAACTGTTCTGATTTTACATTGAACGGGTTACAGAGGCAAAGACGAGATTCAAGGTCACTGAGAGACAGACGGAGAGCTGTGTTTTTTTAAAAAAAAAAATTGTAGCACAGACGAGGACGCTCTATCGCCTAAGAAAAGTATTTTCAAATCCAAAGTTTCTCCATTTCGAAAGCGTACGCCACAGATAAACAGTGAGGGAGGGAGGGGGGCGGGGGTGACCCCGTCTCGAGAGATTTAGACATTTCAGGCCTGAGAGGTTGAGATACGGGAGAGCTGAAGGATTGGGGTTCTGCATTTTGGACACAAACAGCGAAATTTGTTGCACGTTTCTGTATTGCTGAGCCAGAGTGAAATAAAACATTTTACAAGTGTGAACTCAGCATTAAAGGTGAACGGTGCCGCCGTTCACGAGGAGGGATCTCGGATTTCCACCCCTACGGGGTTTGATTTATGACCGTCACTGAAGAGTTTCACCACAGATCTGCTGCAGAGGTCACGGGTTAATTGTCCAACACAGGGTTCCCTTTCCAATCCAGCAGGGAAAGATATGGGGCCTGACACACATGGGGAACGTTCGTACTATATTATTCCTGTCCGGATCTGCAAATGAAGTGCGCTGCCTCTCTTCCCCCGTGGAGCCACGGAGAGAGAGAGAGAGAGAGAGAGAGAGAGAGAGGGAAAGAGAGAGAGAGAGAGAGAGAGAGAGAGAGGCTGAAGAGGATGAGCTGAGACGGTGCCTGCCATTCATGCTGAAACAGCTATCTGACCGACACAGCAACTGGCCTCCAAGTATAACCACCTCTAATGTCACTGATATCAGAAGCCTTTACAATATGTAATTGCTTTATAATTGGCACACCCAGAAGGACACACACAAACAAAAAAAAATAAATAAAAAGAAGTTTGAGACTCTGCCAAGGTTAGAAGCCTCCAAGCTGAAGCGTGTGGGGTGGGTGGGTGGGTTTTTTTTTGTGTGTGTTTGCTTGCTCATCCCTTCGTTTGGTTTATTAATGTGAATAGGCTCCCTGTTGAGATTGCGCCTTTATTTCTATTCATTTAGATGTTGAAGAATGGCTTCTCTGAAAGGCCATTCCACTCGACCTCCTACAATCCTTCAATACTCTCCCAAATCACACAGCACAAGGAACACAGCTAAATACTACCCCCCCCACCACCACCCCCCACATCTCAGTCGGGACTGGCAAACTGAATTAATGAACATTTTAATGTATCTGGAACCAAACATGTTTTCATTAACCACTTTGAAAAGAAAGAAAACAAATAGGGTTTTCTGAGTATTTTTTTTTTTGCCAGTTAAGTCTCTCCCTGAGCAAATGTAAACATAACAGGTTAATATGGACGTTCTGAATTTCACAAAATCACACCCTATTTTTATTGCTTTTGCCTTTTGAATCATACGGCTCCACCCGGTATTTGCCTTGCGCTCTCTTTGTAACGTGTGTGCAAGTGTGTGTGTGTGCAAGTGTGTGCACATGTGCATGTGCGTGTATGTGCGCATGTATATCCGTGTGACCCGCAGAACTTCACGCATGGTTGGTCAAAGCTTTTTTTGTGGCTGACTGAATGAGCAGACAGGTGACTGTTAAAACACACACACATAGACGTTTTGTCCTCTTATTTAATCCTGTGCGTATCAGTGAACACCTTGAGACCAAGCCCTGCATTCAAATGATCATTACACCTGGACACAGCCCAGCTTATCACCTCAGACACAAACGCCACCCAACGAGTATCAAAAGAGAGTAGGTTTCAAGACGTCAGCCTCACCTCTCCATCTGAAACACAGCGTTGAAACACAGTCGGGGAAAATGTAATCACTCACATAAGTAAAGTCAAAGCTGTGACTATACCATCTGCCCTCAGAGTCAAACACGAGAGACTTTTGACATATCGATTTTGGCAGAGGATATATTTTCAGCCCACTAGCTTGGAAGCAAAAAGGTAAACAAAAACAACACGACGAAACACTTTCGGGTTATTCCTTTTGGTGAATACCTTTTACTTCACGGGCCTTTGAGACGTCTGCGTTCTTCTGGGTAGATGAATGCTAATTGTTGAACGTGGACTGGTATGATGTTAATTGTGTTGATGACTGAGCTAAGGCGAATCTTACACATTGGTAGCTTTAAGCCTAGTCTATGATTCCCGTGGAAATAACACACAAAGTCTACAGTAACCAAAATATCTTCACAGGTTCACTTGATCTGTTGCCATGGCTCACTGGGTTTTAATACAAAGGAGGGAAAGAGGCAGAAATAAATAGGAAGTTGTCAGAGGATCAGAAGGATGAATCGTCTCTGTGTAGAAAGCTTCAGCAAGAATGGGGGGTGGGGAGTTGGGGGGGGGGCAATTTGTTTAACAACACTTCCAGGTTGCTTCTGCCTTGCCAAGGGATATTTAAGGTATGCCCTACTTTTGAAAAACGCATTCTGTCTCGGGCCTGAACGGTCTCCCTCTGATTTCTTCTTTTTTTTTTTTTTTTTCCTTTTCAAATGTGGCTACACAAATTAGATTTAGGTCCTTCCCATTGCTCACTTCACACGCTTGTTTGTGACTCTCCACCCGCCCTTGTCATTTAATTGAGTGCATGCTTTGCACTCGGGGACTTAAGGCAGGCATTGTTAGCAGATTCCTGGTAATCCGGCGAATTTACATACGCTTTCTATAGCAGGCCACTTGACTTCAGCGGGAAAAGTAAAAGGAAATCTGATAAACTTTCCACTTTGAATGAGCACCTATTACAAATTTGCCATGAATGAACATGGACTTCTTTTCATGTCCGTGTCTGTGAGAGCGCTTATAGTCAACAAAATGACAACAGACTATACAATCTTATCTGCGTTATTATATAAAAAAAAAAATATACATGAGCAACAGGGACTGTAACCTATTTCAAGGGATGGCATTTCCATCTCAGTGGACTGGGGATGATTTGTTGTTATTAACTGGTCTGTAATGGACCACATGCTGTGCTAAGCTGGTCGGCACGAGTACCTTCATTTTTAATGCACAGGCTTGCGATTCAAGTAATTCATGGCATTTCAAATGATACTCGGAGCCTGGAAGGCACTTGGGGAAATAAACGAGAGAGAAAGAGAGCACATCGTGTGCCCCCCCCCCTTCCTATTATTAAGACCCGGGAGGACGTAGGAGGGCACAAGGAGCCGGCAGGAGAGGGAAGAAGGAGGGAATCTGGGAGATCTGCAGCCCCAGATGAACTTGCGAGTGGCCGCACCTTCCTGCCAGCCACCTTGCCAGGGACAGGGAAGCTCCCAGCCCAATCAGACGTTTCCTCAGAGCTCTGGCATGTGAGGCCAGAACTGACTGACTGCCTGGCTGCTGCTACTTCTGGAATGTTCTTTTGAGACCGCAGCCTCCCGCGCTGGAGGAGAAAGAGGGTCTGCTGGGCTGGCTGATTAGCATTTGAGCACAGGCAGACCATGCATCAGACGCAGAGAAGACTGTTTGTTTTGGGGTAGAAAGTCTTTGCTGTTCTCCCTCGCCTGAATGCAGGCTATCCATCCTCGCCGCGTTCGTGATGAAATACCCTCATTTTTCCTCTCAGTGTTAATGACTGAACACCACCACCCACCCACAGAGGGAAATACATTAATGGCCATCCAGAGAACAGAAGGTGGTCTGCATTTTTTTTTTTGTGGTTTTTTCCCCCCTCTGTGTTAATATGGCCACCAGTGTTTTTTTTTTTATTTTTGTTGTTTGTTTGTGTGTTTTCTTGTGTCGAATGAAAGATACTAACTATCTGAAAAACATGGGCGTACACACGCTCAAGATATAAACATTGATGTCAACGTAGGGCTGTCAAATGACACGAAATAAGGAAAGATTTGTTTGAGTTTGTTGGGTTTCCTAAAAAAAAAAAAAAAAGTAATCTTTCAAAAAGAAAATAATTGGAACTGTCCTCTGGTCCCCTGTTGTTAAATTAAATTTGTGTCAGATTTCATGCTGGTGAACATTTTGCATATCAAGAAGAAAAGGGAGAGACAAAGTGCAAGAGAGCAAAACCTCAACTAGCGTAAAATGTATGAAAATGAAACCATCTGATTACTAAAATGAGATACGATAGGTGTCTCCTACGTTTCCAAAAAAAACCCCCCCAAAAAACGCTACTCCACCGTTCAAGCTTAAAAAAAAAAAAAAAAAAAAAGATTCTTGATGAAAAATGACTATTGAACACCTCGCCTTTCAAATGTAAGCAAAATATTAGGACCCGCGGCTAAGACAGTGACGGCCCCCGGGAGGTAGGGATCTCCATGCCTGGCTAAAATGCCTGCCTGGGCACATGGTCCTGGGAGAGTGAGAACACAAACTGAGCAGGCAGGCAGCTGGAATACTAAGTGAGAAGATGAGAGATGTGCACACGGTGGCAGAGCTCCAGAGCGAACGAGCCCACCTGCCTCCTCTCCACTCTTTCCCCAACAGCTGCTCTAGGCCAGAGGCCTGGGATCGGGGACGCACCCCACCAACCAAAGCTCAGCTTCTAATTATATAGAGCTGACACAGTGTCGCCCAACAATTTTTAGAAATCGGCAAACACGCTCTCTCTCTCTCTCTCTCTCTCTCTCTCTCTCTCTCTCCGCCCGTCACTCCTGATTTTTTTTTCTTGCTATCTCTCACTCCCATGCTCTCTCTGTGTCAGACAAGTGCACAGTGTAACATATGATAACAAATGGGCAAAGATTGGTTTAAAAAAAAAATAAAAATCTTTGAGTCGTTAGTGGAGCGGCGCTGTATCTTTCTTCAGAGGAAGTAAAAATAAACCAGGGACAAGCAGACATTCCCACGGCTAAGAAAACAAACCAATATGTACAAACATACGAGCGCACTCATGCCCCAGCAAGCCTCCGCTCTGAGCCAAGAACAGGTCCTTCCAACGAAGCCAGCCCACTGGAGAGTGTTCACGTCCTTCTGATGGGCGGTCTGCTCTATCTGCATTCAACCATATCTCTCACAAGCCATTCACAGCGTGAGACAGGCTTCAAAAAAAAAAAAAAAGGTCGGCCATCGCGATGTGCCATTCACTGCCTGACACAGGCTGAAAGAAGAGTAAGACAACACTACATGTTATTCAAAGCGCGAGACAGGCGAAAAGAAGGGTAAGACATCACCAGGTTATGATAGTCACAGTAGTATATTTTTCTTCTCCTTCCCTTTCCAAGACTCCTTCTTGTCCTCTCAGTCCAACTGGAGCCTGTAATATATACTTTGCTTTCCACTCTCTCTGTTGTTCTTTTGAATTAGGTGTGGCTCATGAGTGCTGTTTATCTTTCTGCTTTATAGGTGTGTACAGTGGGCAAAATTTGCACTATTTTTTACTATTTAAACAGAACAAAGGGAGGAATAGGAGTGATTTTGTATCTAATCTAACCAGACTGTTCTACCACAAAAAAAAAAAAAAAAAAAAACCGACAGACTTGCTGGAAAGTTGGGAAGTGTTCCAGGGCCCGCTGTTTGTTTATCACATTCATTCAATGGGGCTATAGTCACGGAAACTATAATATTGCATTATGTTTCATGACCAAAACAAACTATTAATCATCGCTGTTTAATATTTAAATTTTTAAATTACCTCCACACTGTGAGAGCTCTTTGAACTTGTATACATGCTCTGAATAAATAGAAGACTGGTAATTGACTTACTCTGCAAGGGCATGAACAAAATAAGGAGATATAAGATATATAAATCACGAAAGAATCCATCAAAAAGAGCTAACAATTTTTTTTCTTTCTCAAGTACGAGGCCTTCTGTTGACTGACAAACTAGCCGCACAGTGTGACTACAAATGGATAATTGCTTTTATCTTTTCTTGACTATCTCATTTTATTTTTTCCATCCCCTCCAATGAACATTCAGCACTGTTCCATCAAGAGGAAATGAACTGCCACTACAATTTCAAAACTTAAAAAAATGTCAAATTTCTATTTGATTTGAAAAGAAAAGAGCGACACAATGTTTTAAAGTTTTATTCTGTAAAATTATTTTGCAGAAATCTGTTGTTATATAAACTATTAGTGGTAAGACAGCTTCACTTGCCTTATGTACCGTGTCGCTGGACCATTACAAACATGATGTATGTGTCTCTGAGCACCTGAAGTGTAGCAGTAATCAACTTGCTTGTGGGATGTGCCTCTCTGAGTCCGTCTGAGTGTGCTTAGTGAGGGGGGGGGGGGGGGGGGGGGGGGGGGGGGGGGGGGGGGGGGGGGGGGCGGGGCAGGGGGCATTTTCCAGTCTCTTGTGAGCAAATTAAACTAATTAAAGGTGAGAGAACCAGGGGAAAAAAAGACTCTTAGAGGAGCAGTGAAGCCGAAGTTGTGGCTAAGCCCTCTAGAGTGTCTCTCCTACTAAACAGATGAATCATGATGAAACATAGAGGAACTGTAAACTGACACAGGATCAGTTTTACCCAGCACCGATGCAAGGCCTTACTACCAGACTCTTGGGAGAAGAGGTACTCTGGATCAGTACTCCAGCTGAAGTCTTAAACAGGTGGAAAATGCCTCAAGGGCATGTGCGCGTCCTTCACCGCTAGGTAACACTCCTGGAAAGTGGCTCTGTTTATCACTTTTCCTTAAATCCAGACACAACCAACAACCTTCTCTCGCCCAACTCCATGAGGGACTCACAAAATACAGACAAGCTCTCCAGGTCTAACCCTTAAGAGAAGAGAAAGTCTGTGGGCAAACTTTGACAAATCTGATACATTAGCTTCTTCCCTATGATACCTCTATCCTGCGATTAGAGCATAACATCCCAGAGAACTCATCTCTTTAGTATCATACTGCCAAAAAACCTTTCACCGCCGTTACTAATAACGTGCTAATTTTTCTGTTTGTCTGAAATGTGGAAGTGTTCTCATTGCTTGGTTTATTTTAGATGGGCCACAAAAAAAACCGACATCCCACTGCTGGTACTTTTCATGTGCCATGCTGCCTACAGGATTATGAAACAGCATCAAAAGTGATCTAGGATTTAATTAGCCCCTCTCTCCTCTGTCTGTAGGGACAGTAGCAAAGTGCTGGAAGGCTAAGGCAACCATGCTGTGTGCGTTCAGAAACAGGCATGTTCCATGGGTCAAAAATATCAACTTTAATAGCCGTCGATCAATACACACACAGTCTCGCATCTACTGGTATTTTTATGAGCTTACTGAAAGGACAAGCTTAACTAACTCCTCTGGACCAGCGACGGCTGAGTACGACAACGTCCCGTTCACTCGCTCTGAACATTCTAGAAACAGAACACCTGCTTCCGCTAAAGCTCACTTCTAAAATCCAAACCGGTCTCTCTCTCACCACCCAGACAGTACACCAGAGATGGTCACACTTGTCTCTCATTTTTCAGGTATCGAACATTGACTCTTTGGCCTCAGCTCAGCCCCTGTTGCTTCACACAGCATACACAAACCTCATACACCTGTGTTGCGCATCTACAAAATAAACAGCAAGTCTTTCTCCTGAGGCAACAACAAAGTAAACAAGAGGAGCAGGGTTATTGAAATAGGAAAAACATAAGGGTGTGAGTTTATTACAGGGAAAGAGAGAGAGAGAGAGGGAGGCAGAGAGAACGAGAGAGAAAAATATCAGGGTATGCATCCACAACTGCTTGTTTTTGAGTGTGAGTAGAAAGTGGAAATTGCATGGTTAGACATATCATAAACAGACACTCAGCCACGGTCAGATAGGGAGATGGGGTAGAGGCCCAAAGAAATCACCCATATCTGTTTACACTTCCCAAGGCACCAGGGAAGACACTGTCAGATCGAGACTAAATAACTATCCTCAGGCTAAGGTCACACGCTTCCCACATCACGTTCTCACCGTCTACCACCTTTCACCACTTCACATCAGCGTGCTATAACTGGATTTATTCACACAATGAGAGGGGTGAAATGTACAACTAAGAGAAGAGATTGTAGAGATGTATGACTCAGAGAGGGAAAAAATGAGACTGATGAGCTTTACGCCCCCCCCCCCCCCCCCCCCCCAAAAATTTTACAGCCTTGCAACATTAACACCTCTCACTCATTAGCAAATTTAAGATCAACATTTCTATTCTTCAGAGTCCAAATGACAATGTTTGAGACGTCGGGAATTCTGCAGGAAGAGGCCCGCTTCACTCTGCCAGCCGAGCGGCCCGTGATGAAACTAAGCCACTGCTCCCGACCTCAGAAAGGGCATTCGCAACCAGACAGGAAAGAGGCAAACACAAACACACTCTGCATTCGCATTTAGTAATCAGGCAGCGTAATGAGGGGAGGCAGAGTCAGAATACGTGGGAGTCTCCAGAGACCTAATCAATGCGATTCCGACGGCGCTAAGACTGCCGGCGTGCCTCTAAATGAGACGAACGTTAGCCTGCATTCGGGAAAAACCGCTAGGTGTCCACGACGACTCAATGGAACGGCAATGAGACCACAATAGGTTTCAGCCGTGTCGAGCCCAGTGGAAGCAAAGTTTAACAAAGAGACTCATTTGGAGCGATTTGTCACGCTAGCAGTCAGAACACTTTGAAGTGACACTGCCAGTGTTCTGTGTAGATTATGCTTCTGTCAGTGCATATAGAAGTCAGAACCATTGTTAGATACAAACTTTTTGTTAAAAGCAGAATTTTAAAAGAACGGGTCATTCTTGATCTATGGAAAAAAAACACTCAAAACTCCTAATGTAAATTGACATTAAGAGTCTCTTCCACTGCAGCTCTGTTGCTATGGATATCGATGTAGTACCCTTTTGATGACTTGACTTCTCTCCCTGTCATGTCACATTTAGCATGAAGCAGTACATTCAGGAAAGATTTGATGGCAAGGATTCTCCTCGACCTATTTTGAATTCAATTTTTAATTTTATATTTTGTGTATTCACTGCAAAAACATGGAGAAATGCCATCTCTGTGGCCAGTGGGGATTGGCGGGGAGGTGGGGGGGGTGTTCTTATGTGCCTTCACAATCTAACAGGATTAACTAACAGTCAACAGACATCAAAAGCAGTCACAGGTAAAAGCTCCATGACATATTTCAGAGTTTCTAACCTGTCAGTCACAGAGAAAGAGAGGGAGAGAGGGAGAGAGGGAGAGAGAGAGAGAGAGAGAGAGAGACGAGTCGAATCAGGATAAATGAGTCAGCATGGTACCAAAAGATGGAGAGAGGGTGAGTGAGAAGTACACGGATAAGACAAAATGAAAGAAGCAGGTGGGAAGAGAAAGAAGGAGAAAACAGAGAGAGGAAATGTGGTTCAGCTGCCGTTGAATGGAAGTATGCCTGCAGGGGGCAGTGTTGAGACCTGAACTCCTGTGGTGAGGAAAGGAAAGGGCCACTGCACTGTTAGAAAGCTAATTAATCCGCTGGTGCAGCAACTTCAGGATAAAGTGAACAAAAAAAAAAGAAACACAAGACCAGGCTCACTCCAGGACGCACTTTACAACTTCAAAGAGGTGCAATTCTAGCGTCGACTTTGTGTGGGTCTTCAACAAACAGAACTGCACCCCCCTGCCTCTATCTCCTCGTACTCCTATATGCCCCCAACCCCTTTCCCCCTGCCCAATTCTCATTTTGTAATACATTTTGAGGAATTTCAAGTCTGTTCTGTGGAGCAAACAGACGCATGGAGTATCTTCAGCAAGGCCAAGCCGCGGTGCAGTGTGACACGCGTAAAACAAATTACATCTCGAAACAAGTGAAAACCAAAACATGAGGCCCAAAATCAGCACTTTGCAACTGGTGTCTGTGGTTTTATTTCTGGGGGTTTATAGAGTAATTAAACTTTGAGGAGTGGCCATATGCTCGGTGTGTGTGTGAGTGGCGGTGGTTTTGTTACAGGCTTTGACAGGGAACAGGTGATACAGCGCAGAATCACTTACTGTAGACGTTCCTCGCCATCTGCTGCTGAAATGGCTGTTAGATCGAGCAAAGATTGCCGGCTTATTCTAGACACTATCTGCATCTCCAATCCATCTATTAACACACAAATATTCACATTTTCTGTCAGATGGAAAACGCTGTTGGCTTATGCTAAAATTAATCCTCTGATGAACATACGTAAAAACAAAAAAAAAATGGAGAAACTGACACATCTGGTAAGAACACCTCGAAGAAATGAAACGAGCAGCAAATAAAATGTCATAAAGGTTCTCGCGTTTCTCGATTCCCCTCCGCCGACCCACCCACTCAGCCAGGATTCTGGCTTTGTGTCCTCTGTAGCAGAAAAAAAGGGGTTTGTGCTATGATTTTTAAACCAGCGTGAACTTTTAAACTCGCCTCCTCCTGATTGTCTTGGTGCTGTTCTTCACCTGGTGAGGGGGGGGGGGGGGGGGGGGGGGGGGGGGGGGGGGGGGGGGCGTGCGAACGACAGAATTGCATTACAGTCTCTGGCTCCGCGTTCTGAGCGGCCACACCTCAGTTAACAAGGCAACTTGTGTGCCCTGCCACCAGACTAACGCTATTAAAGAGGAGATGCTGCCAGGCTCACCAGGGGAGGCATCCTGTTCTCACACCTCCAGACAGACGGAAATTTTTAAAGCAAGGGCAGCACTAATCATCCACAGCCCTCATTCAACCTCCCTCCCTCCTTTTTTTTTTTTTTTTTTTTTTTTCTCTCTCCACTGCCAAACTTTCTCCTCGCCACGCTTAATCGGGATTTCAGCTCAGCGGGACAGTGTCTGCTCTCTTGTACTTGGAAGAAAAGGATTACATCGGCAGTTAAAAAAGCCGTCCTCAACTTTCGAAAGTTATTCTTTGAGTCATCCTTTGAGGGCAGAGGGACACAAACGATTAAAGATATGGCAAATATTTGTAGCTATAATTCACTGATAGGATTACGCACATCCTATCTTTTTGAAATTTCCAGATTGTTAATCTTTACTTACCCTGTCTTTTTATTAAGCTGCAACACTGTGTCACAGTGTGGTTTTATGACTTTTGGAATTGATGTAAAAAAAACTGAATAAATGAAATATGACCCAACATACAGATAATGAAAGGGACCTGTGAGGACGAGCCATGAAACTGATAGAGTGATTGCACTGCCATTTTAATTGAACATTAATTATTTATGTTCTGAGCAGCAATAGAGAATCATAAATATCCACATCCCATGGTTTGTGATGAAGGGTGTAATTTAACAAGACTTCGACCTATCTTGTGAGTTTTACCCTCAAGTTGAGGATCTTTGATGAAATTTTCATCACACTCATGCGTGACTTTTTTGATCAACAGTTTTGGTAAAAAATTTTTTTTAAAAAAGCAGGTTATAGTGCATGTTCCTCACTGAAGCAGATATTTCGGTGTCCAAAGCCTTAAGAGGTGGATGCCCCCCCCCCCCACTCCCCCCACTACAAACGGTTTCTAATCAAGCTCAAATTCGACAGCTTTGCCATGACAGAAGACCAGAGGCTCATTTCAGTACTTTTCTTTTTTTTTTTAATTCCAAACACAAGACTGAAAACACTTAGTAATTGCCTGAGGCCTCTTTAGGCACCCTAACTAACATTTCTCTGTTTACACACTGAGATGGAGTAAAATGAACTTCATTTGTAGTTTGATAAATGGTATGTCCCCTGCTGTTTATTTCTGAATTGCATTCTTTAACACCTAGAAAAATTCAGGGCTTATGAGCAGCATCAGATCAGCTCAGCTTAATCACGCGCACGACCCTAAAAAAAGGTTCTCGATACTTATGACTCAGCTGCTCTGAGCCTTCTAAAAGGGTGCTGATGTCAGCCTATACTATGGTTTAAATCAGAATTGTAATCTAAGGCGACTTGAAAAGCTACCATAATATATTTTATCCAATTACACAGTCAACTTTTAGCTCAACTCAGGTACTTTCTTTGCACTTAGTTGGAATTTCAATCAGAACATTTCTGGTTGACCATTTTCCTGTCTATTACAGACTGTGCCCAGGAATGCCACAATGTATTACTCCTCCCGCCATCACAAAGCTTAGACAGAGTCATTTCTTCACCGAGGCTGCAATGGTCTGTCTCTCTCCCACTGCATTAATGCTAGTCATGCATGGTTTATTAAAGTCTAAAAGTGACAGTACTGGCAGCAGTTAGCTTTTTCTTCAAAAAATAAGACAAGTTCACTCTCACCCTGAGTACCCCTCACTAAAACCAGGAGCTCTGTCTGTGAACATAAAAAAGAAAGAAAAGAAAAGAAAAGAAAAGAAAAGAAAAGGACAAAAAGAAACAGTAATTTAGGAGAAATAATAAGTCAAACGGTAGCGTACTGCTTCCTCTCCTTGACTCTAAAGGTAATGAAGTCCACGCCTTGCCTTGACCAGGAGTCAAGAAAATCACATTTTCTCTCATAACACATTTTCTCTCTTTTTTTCCCACTGATACCATCTTCACTGGCTATAAGACCCTGGATGAAGTGCCTACCTTTAGCTACCAAAACCTACAGTGTTCTATTGAATCATAAGGATGGCTGTGTTCTAACGCTGCAGGTAGACTTCTATTCCAACATATATCTTTACATTTCCTCTACGCCTGACAAATGAGCAAAGTAGCGTTATTTTTTCTTTTTAAACTTAAAATATTCTAATTCATGTAAAGTTACTACTTTTTTTTCCTTACACATTCAGAATGTCCAATTATGCATGATCCCTCTGAATCTGTCATATAGCAGCTCACATAACAGTTATCTACTTCTATGTTACTGTCATACAATCCCTACAAGCAGCCCAATAAGTCTATAGATACATATTATAAAACCATACTAATTGAAAGCACTAGTCTTGGTGCCTTTGGATCAAAACATACATTCATGTGTTGATTACCATTACAATAGATTTACCACTTATGTGAAAAGAAGATGACTTGAAAGTCAATGAATTATTTAACAATAATCATTCCTTTGTAGTTGGCATAGCGTCAGAAATGCTTTGCCTTTGGGGAAAAAAAAAAGTTTCAAACATAAGGATTTGGCAGAACCGAATATTTGAATAATCAAATGTGTGAACTAAACGTCTACTGGACTACATCCTCTCAGAAAAAGTCAAAACAAAACAAAACAAAAAAAAATTTAAACAGCCTACCCAGTGGAGGGCCCAAATAGCCATATTTGTTCCAAGCCAAGAGCACTGTTTTGTAGTTTGATTGTGCTTTGAGACCTTACTACAGCACACAGTGAAATAACTGTTAAGGCTGCTGATGAGAGGCTTTTACTTTACAGTACCACACTAAATCCATAATGACTTCCTTCAAAAGCAAAAAAAACGTGAAGCTTGGTCAAACTGAGAAAGCCTCAAAAGCTGAGAGCAGAGGGATGATGAACGGCTTTGTGGTGGCAAAAATGCACATCTGGATCGTGGTATTGTGAGCCTTTACACATGTCTCTCTTTTGTGTCTGCTCCGAAAGGTTTCTCCTTCAAAAGCCCCCCCCGGCCCCCGGCCCCCGGCCCCCGGCCCCCTCGCCCGCACAGCTGAAGTCTCCCTCGTGTAGCAGCGCCTGTATTCCTGTCCAACGCGTTAGTTCGTTCAAAACAATTTATTTCTGATTGTTTTCTTTAAAGCAAGAAACGCCTTCAGAGAGATTTTCTCTTTTAATCTGTTCAGAACGATTTAAATTGAATCTCTCTCTCTCTCCCTCTCTCTCACACACACACACTCACCAGAGGAGGTACTGTTTAAAGTGTTCAGTCTGTCAGACTGGCTTTTGGAGTGGCCTCTCACACTCAAGACCATGAGATTACCTCTGAACTTCACTAATGTGCACATTTGCTGACAGGCCCAGAACTGATGTCAGATGTTGCCATGGCCACCACGTTCCATGAACCACCAGCAGGTGTGTGTGGTTTTTTGGGTTTTTTTTAATGTGTCTCTTTCTGAAGTCTGTAATTACTCTTATTCTTACTCATATCTTATATCATTCTAAAGGACCGGAACTCCTCATTTTCATTATATCCCTTCACAAAAGACTGTGATACTTGATAATGTCACTGAAGTTCAGGTCTATTCAACTCCAACGCTTCCCCTTCTGATAAAGTACATTTAACACAGGTTCTGTTTGGCACAGCAACATGGTTCTATGTGGCAAGCATTTCCATGCCATTCTAATTGGAGTAATTGCACAATTTAAAGCCAATTCCTTTCCATTAGCATGTGGGAAAAGCTAACGCCACTACTTCATAACACCACACATGCTAAGGTTGGAATGAAGAACAGACTGGAGTAATGTCTTTGAGCAGATAACTTTGGTACGTGGAGTTTTCACCAATATCAAAGCCCTTTCCCCCAAGGTCAAACTCGACGTGTTCCCATAAAGCATCACAGAGGAGCTGGATAAGCTGCCGTAACTATATCGAAATTCTCTTAGAAGGTTAATTGCAGATGAAGCCTCGGGGTCTTGGAGAAAACACGAGAACTGTGTTCATTAATTTTCCCCAAGATCACTATAAAAAGTTATTGCACTGACACACTTATGGCAAAATGCCATTAGGAAATGGATAAGTAACATGAGAGCATGAGATTTTTAGCCGCGTTACATCAAAGCTACCGCATAATTCAGAGGCCTAGGAACAATATGGCTGTCATTAACAAAGCCATCAATTTCAGTCCAACAGAAGGATAAAGTAAACGTTAGGTCGTCCTGGCTCCGTACGTGAATTTTCATTAGCATGTAACTCATTCAGTTAGTTTAGTTACAGTTCAGAGGGATAAAAGTAACTTAGATGTTAGGGAAAGGGAGTAGTACTCACATTTTATGAGTAGAACAAGTATTTGTAAAGTAGTAGACCATAGACATAAACTATTTGTTTCACTAATCAGCGACTGGGGCTGTTGTTTTATTGTGACAAGGCATTATCTGATTTCACTAATGACGCTTGAGAGGATATTTGAACTTTACTGCCATGACTCTTTGCCATGACCCTGGTGAACAGGGAATGTGAGGGAGGACCTACAATGTAAAAAAAAAATATATATATATATATATATATATATATATATATGGTTGTTTTTTTAATGCAGTTTGCTTTCTTTTATAATCGCCATGGCAACGTTTAGCGTGAGTTAAAGTTCTTGCTCTGATAGAGTGGAATGGCCAGAGGGGTACAAACAGGCCTCAACACGGGCCTAATTCTACTTCATTTCCCATTAATGTCAGAGGAAGAGACCAGACCAGCGCAATAAACAGTCCGGCGGGGAAGAGCTGGCAGTGGAGTGAGGAGCATGGAGGAAAACACACAATCTTCAACAAACACCCCCCCACACACACACACCTCCACCCCCCCAAACACACACACCCTAACAACCCCCTGCTGTCCCTCCCTCGGAAAAAAAAAAAAAAAAATCACAAGAAATAGTGCTGAACTTAAGCCACACAATAAAAAGCAGAGCTGTCCTCATCCGGTGGCAGAGTGCGGAGGGATGTCTACGCGATAACGGTATTGAATAGGGGCTGTGATGGCAGGAGGCTAGGGCAGGCAGCGTCTAAGCGTGAAGCTTCCCCCCCCCCTACCAGCCATTTCAAAGAAGTGGCAAAAACTCTTATGTAAACTAAACATAGCACCCGATTATGTAAATGGGCCTCTGCCTTCTCCCATACAAGGAGGACTAAAGAAAAAAGAAGCCCTTGAGGCTGCCTGCACTCTGACACTGAGCTAATAAGCAGAGACAAAGCGCTCGCTGCTCAAAAGCATGACAGAAGATTCTGCCGACATATCTGGAGAACACCAGCAGACCTGGAGGACCCTTTTTTAATTTATTTATTTACTTTTTTTTTTTTTTTTTTTTAAACAAATTGGAAACATTCCTAAATGCACTGTTTACTCTCATTTGGGATTCACAATGTTTCATTGCTTCTCAACAGCAACACTTTTTTTTTTTTTTTAAACTGCAATCTCCTACTGCGTGTACCAGTCTGTTTCAGTCTGTCCCCCGTGCCATTCTGCCAGAACTTCCAAATGCACCAATAGTCCAAGCAATCAGGCAGTCATGCAAGAAAATACTTGAGATTCTCTCTGAAGCTGATGCAGTTTGCTTTTTTTTTTTCTTCTTCTTCTTCTTCTTCTTCTCCTTGGCTGAAACGCTAGTGCCTGACTGTGACATGACAGAAGCTAAATTCAGAAGCCCTTTAGGGACAGACGGGGAGGAGAGCGCGTGTCGTTACCTGAAGCTAATTATCCAGAATGATCAATCACACCGCCTCGCAGAGGTCAGCTTCCTGTTTTGTGCGGCGGGAAGCGGAGCCGGAAGAAGGTGAAGGGGTGAACTTGGGGTGGGTTAAAGGGGGCTTTCGGTTTGTGGCTCCTCAAATCTCCTACTTCATTAATCATACTTTTCACGCCCACGGCTTTCGCGCGGAGCATGACAGCGACACGGCGGAAAATGATTAATACTTAATGCAGCGTTTAAGAGTAAGATTTATGCCATCTGTTAGCGGATGACACAGCGCAGAAGTCCACCTCTTCACGTCGTGGCGGGGGCTTCTTGTCAGGCCAGATTAGGAGGGTGATTCATAACTTCATCTGGAGCAGGAAGGTCACCTCTCACAATCAGGTGACTTTGGTTCCCCCTGGCAGAGGAGGAAACCGGGGGGAGGTTAGGGTAGTGGGCTCCGCAGGAGCGTCCGTGCTCCGGAAAGGCCTGGACAGTTTACAGCAGCCCAGGTGGCCCTGTCACCAGAGCGCTGGCGTCTTTTACAGAGACTACACATAACAACAGATGGTGCTGGGCTTCACAGAGTTTGAAGCAAAACATGTGAAAGGGGGAAAAAAGTGTAATTATGGCCCAAGGTAAATATTATGCTTTCTGGTTATGTGAAAAAAAAAGAAAGAAAAAAAAAACAACAGGAAACAGGCATACAATAAGTAAATAAATAAAGTGGTTGAAAACATGAAGTAGTGGTGTGGTAGATCTCAGTATGAACTCAGTGAAACAGCCAGTTCTGAATTTATAACGCAAGTCAAATCTTTACAAATCTCTGCTTTATATAAGCAAATCTCTCCGTTTCATTTCTCCCTGCGAATCTAGTAATATTAGTGTGTTGAGAATACAGAGAATTAAATGAATGGTTTTGGCAGGTACAAATTGTCTGTTTAAGTCTTAGACAGGGCGTGGTTGTGTAGCGTAGTTTACTTTCTCTTCAGCTCATTTCTAAATGTCAGTTTTCAGTTAATTAAGGAAGCCCTAATGCCCAAAGGGGTATGTGAACTTATGGAGGATTAGAAAAAAAAGACATAGACAGCGACGCAGATAAATCCTTATTCCTCAACTTGTCATATTTGGATTATAAATTACCAGGTTCTTCCTATTTCTCACTCCCTTGCATTTGCATATTCAGACATATTCAAGCATCACAAACATGACATAAATGATTTATCTCCACTTTATCATGTATAAAAAAAAAACAAATAAACGCTTTCAAACACATCTATTATTTCTTTTGGCTAAACAGCCAAATGTAACAGTATGTTCTGTTCTGTTTTTCATCTCTTTTTTCCCATCTTCATTAATTCTATTCTATTCACAATTGGTAAGCAATGAGAAATGATAATGATTACAAAAAAACAATTATTACATGATAGAATAATACAGTATGAAAAATGATAATGATTTAGCTATTACTAAAATCACACTGACTCCATGCACTGAAGTTCTTGAGATGCATATTTGATTTTCAGATTGTTGTGAAAAGATGGAGGAAAGGGTCCTTTGAGCCAACATTATATATATAAAAAAAAAAGTTCAAAAGTTTCATTTCTGTGGTCATTTCAGCCACAACACTGCTACAGCACTTTATCAATTCCACAACCTTAAATTCAGTTTAACAACATCGATTGGGAATTAATTAAACGAAACCCTAATTTTGGTACAGTTCAGCGCCACAAATTAGCCTTTCACTTTTGATTCTTAATCCATTCCTTCATTGCAAATAAACATATAGTCTAAACTGTTAAACAGTTAGATACTCTTTGCTTCATGTCCACACAATGGAGTTACTGTTCACTTAAATCAGCCTAACTGTTCAGCGTCTGCACCTGCCCTAAAAAAGTCTGTGTGATTTAATGATTATGCTCAAAATAAAATGATAATCTTCTCTTAAATTCAAAACTTCTATATGTGAGAACTATTTCACCTAGTTATTGTCTACATGGGTTACCAATATGGTTCACAAATAATAGTGGTTAGGTCCACCATCTTCATCTTGTGAAAAACACGATCTTTGCCTACTCTCAGACAGAAGCGGGCCTGGGGTCCAGACAGACCCATGGTCTCCCTCGGGGAGACACATTGACTTCCAGTGCTTTTCTGACAGGCATGAGCATGCCCAGCCTCAAGCAAAAAAGAGACAAGTTTAGAGAGAGATAGAGCGCTGCTAATAGAAGACTTTTTCCTATAAATTGTCTCAACTTGTTCACATCATCTTCATCCCTGTCAACCCTCAACAGTAACAGCATAATCCAGAGCCTGGTGACAGACAGAGAGAGAAAAACCTCTGTTGTCCTCACATCCTGTGAAATAAAAAAAAAATTGTGAGTTTTGATATCAGTCAAAGAAAGAAAGCAAGTTCTATAGCAGCCTCTGGAAATAAAGATGATGTCATGTCAAAATACCAAACAAGGAATTAGTCCAACTGATCACAGAGCCCTGTAGCTCTTCTTTAAGCATTGCTGATTTGAACAAATCTGCTAAGTGGTGAATGTAATCAAAACAGCATGTTCCTACAAAGGGTCTTGAATAGAAAGTCAAAATGAATCCTTCATATTGAAAACCACTGTGTTGTTCAGATGATAACATTTCATGTAACACTTTTCCAGATTCAGATTTACTCTGCTGATGAAGAAAACCTATGATCAACGGGCCACAAATTGACAGAATTTGTGTTCTGTCTCACAACAGAACGTCACTATGTTCTAAAAAAAAAAAAAATACTGAGCTTCAAATGTTAAGCTAATTGATTCTATAATAAATCAGTGACATAAAAACCCATCAGTCATAAAAGACCGGGAACGCATTCCAACTCACTGCTCTTCTGCTGTGAGGAAGAAAACAACCACAAATTGCTGTCACACTTCCAGACAGCGTTTGTTAGCAGTGCTAAAGCGCATCCTGATTAAAATTATAGACTATTAATTCGCTTTGTTATGCCGTGCGTGAGGATGTAGCCAACATAATGAAACACGCGACTAACAAATTGCCGGTTGTGAAAAAGGAAGAGGATTCTGTTTGTTTTTACAAGCGCTGTTTCACAGGCAGACTGTGCAAAAATGAACAACGGTGTTAAGAAACTGAACAGTCTGGTGGGATATGGTAGCAGAGGAAGAGACAAGTGCCCATTCTAAGCATGTTAGAACAGGAATCAATGCACCACACGGCAAACCTGAGATTCTCACACTCTCTCTGCTGTGACATTTATAAAAGGATAAGCAAAGCTACTGGAATTTCCATTGTTTATGAATTTATCTAGTTCAGTATTTCTCTACACCCTCAACAACAACAACAACAACAATAACAACAACAACAACAACTTAAATGATAACATGTCTGGATTCTGCTCCTACTATTAACACTAGGCCTTAGCTGTTTAAACGCTCTTTGGGGAGAAACCCTTTTGGAAGAAAGTATACATTTAAAGGAAAAAAAAGAAAAGAAATCCTTGGCAACTTTAATTTATGCGCACCCATTTGACTCTCCACTCTCTGTAAGTTTGTGGTCCTCATTTGCCTCTCTCAGATCAGAGGTAATTAGCATTGTGTCTGGGCCCAGCCGTGCAGGGAAACGCTGCCGCGGATGTAATGAGTGGAACAGGCCCCGGCAATTACATTAAGTCCAATTCTCTGATTGAGGAGTAAACAAAACAACCTCCCCCACCCCCCCTTCCCATGACCAGTGCCCCTCTCACTCCCACCCACTGAGCTTAACGCACAAAGGAGCCAACACGAGAGCCGGAAGATTCCATCTGCGCATGAACTGAGGTAAAGGAAAGAAGACGCAATGTAAAAAAAAAAAGGGGGGGATTGGAGCCAAAGCCAAGTCTAGACCACGTCTGGGAGGAATGGCGCGCTGCTAAGTACATCTTAAAGGACAGTGAAGACGTTTCATGAAGCTGAAGAATTAGGGAGTCCACTTGGCTATAGAAAAAAAAACAAAACCAGACTGTTCACCTGCAAAGAGACCAACAGAAGATAAGTTTAGGGAAAAAAAAAATCAGCAGGAACTGTACAAGTGAGAAAAACAGTCAAGATTTATGAGCCCTTTACATCTCCTGTATGCAAGTCTCCAGCGCTAAAAAGAGCCACAGGCTAAATGTTTCAAAGAGGAAAACATTAATAAATAAAAGATGCAGGCCACACCTCCAGTGAACAGCTCTTTTAAAGTATGTCTCTAGCTAGCGCCCAAGTGGCGGGGTGTTTCCAGCCTGTCAATCAGCGTCAGGATCAGAAACGCGGAGGGACTGGTAGTGACAGCGCTCCGTCATAAAGCTGTATGTCATTACGCGCTGAGGAGGGTCTGACTAGGTGACAAGCATGTTGTGACATGCAGTCGGGGGGAAACTGTGAGGCTAGAGGTGCTGCGGTTATTAACAGGCTCCCAAAAAAAACAACACGCTCATTTCATTGTTCTAAAGATAAGATTCCAGTCTCATCCAATCAGACATAAATCTCCACAAAAATACACCTTTCATTCATCAAGAGGACATAATTCACTGGATCTGACAGGTTTCTGTTTCTGTCTCTGTCTTCAATTACTCTGGGTCTTTGCTACGATTCGAAGCTGACCGGATACCAATGGCCTGGGTGAAAAGGAGAGGAAGGTAGTTTGCAGATCAAAGGGAAAGAGAAAGAGAGAGAGAGACAGACAGACAGAGAGGGAGAGAGAGGGATGAGAGAAATAACATGGAGTGATGCAGCAGGCTCACGGGTCGATATAAGACAAACGCGTCTCTAATAAGCCAATGATGGAGGCTGTGAGCGCGGAGGAGTCCCTGGTGTGGAACAGAAGATCTGAGCTACAAATGTGATATTGACTTGTCTCTGATTCCTTCAGCAGCATGCAGAAATACAGTGTCCTAAGTAACAGCATCACCGCAGAGAGGGAGCAAGTTATTAAAACTAATTTTAAGGAACGTGACAGTGGAAATATCCTCAGTATGATTAACATGTATAGAAATGACATCTTTTAGAACAACAGTGTGACCATTCAGTTATGCCACTGCTAAAAAAAAAGTGCAAAGCACACACAAAAACCAGTTGAAAGGAGTTACAATCAGTTCTTTCTTTTTGTTCCAGTTATAATGCAACATGTCAAAACACAACAAATATTTCTCATGGGTCATATTTAATCCAGTTCCTCCTCACGCGGAACACACAGTAACTTGCAACTGGTGTAGCGACGGGGATGTAGACAAGTCCAGACATGACTAGATCAGATCAGACGTGACTAGATGAGAACAGACGTGACTAGATTGGAAGTGAGTTACAGGGACAGAGCTGTGAGTTAGAGAAGTTACAGCTCCATGATACAGAGGTCTGGGAGTCAGAGTTCAGCGGCCGCACATGCGGGGTTTGTCCTGGAAGACCGTTACCAATCCTGGTCCAATCGTGATGGATGACCTGCACTGTGCTGACGAAACCAGTTCTCAACAGTGAGAGGCTGGAGACAAACACCCAGAGCCCAGATTCTATCTCTGAGGGAAGTGAACGTCCATACGCTCTACAGATGACAAATAGTCTGAGGACAACAGGAGTTGTGACACGTGAAGGTCAAGTGCTCGTTAATTTGATTAAACTGATAACGAGGTTAATCCTTTTAAGAAAGTCTGAGGCCTCTACCACAGTGCCTTTTCAGTCTTGTGCCTCTTCAAATTGGAAAGTTCGTCACACTACTGTTATTTAGGGGCTACGTGCACAGGCATGCGCACGCACGCACACACACACACACACACACACACTATTGTACTAAAGCAAAGAAAAGCTATAAATAATCAGATTTTCACTCATTTACAGCAGTGGGATTTTGCTTTTGGTCTTGACGTGACCCTCTCCATTTGTCTCTGTAGATTATTAGAGCTTCTGTGTGGACACAACACCCAGGGGTCTGAACATAGAATGAGAGATGAGCCACAAAGGGAGCAGACTGAGAGGAGAGGAGAGGAGAGGAGAGAGGAAGGTGAAAAGAATAAAACGACAGAAAGCAATGACTGAAGTACAGGAAGAAAAGTAGAGAAGAAAGGCAAAAACAAATCATCAGAGCAGAAAAGAAAACAACAGGGGCACCAAAATCTGATTTCCTTCCCCTCTCTATCTGTCCTCTGCCTTTCCCTCTCACTTTCCCCTCTCTCTCTCTCTCTCTCTCTCTCTCCTTCTCTCTCTCTCTCTCCTCTCTCTCTCTCCTTCTCTCTCTCTCTCTCTCTTCTCTCTCTCTCTCCTCTCTCCCTCTCCTTCTCTCTCTCTCCCTCTCCTCTCTCTCTCTCTCCTTCTCTCTCTCTCTCTCTCTCTCCTTCTCTCTCTCTCTCTCTCTCTCTTCTCTATCTCTCTCTCTCTCCCATCTGCCTTCCGGGCTAACAGAGTTTTAAGGGCTGGCTGATGTTTATATGAATCTGCACAAGTTGTGTGCTCTCCAGCAGGGCCAGGGAAAGAAAGACACAGAGGAAGAGAGAGAGAGAGAGAGAGGGAGAGAGAGAGCAGCCAGCAGTCAGTGCCCTCAGAGTGTGCCGCAGTGCGTTTCAGCCCAGTGACTGCAGCCACAAACACACAGTAATGAGTAACTGGGCTCTCCTAATGAAACACTGATCTTTCAGGGTACTTTCTGCAGGCATGCTTTAATGAAAGGTTTATATAGTAATGGTGAAAAGGCATATTCCCTCTCAGAAAGTCTGGGCACATCTCCTGTGGGATGTCACATCTCTCATATTTTAATAACATTTTTACAGCACTTAGTATTAATGCGTCTCAGCAGTGAAGCTCGAAAATCAGACTGGAACAGTCTAAGGACCTGACTTCATCCTAATATAGCACAGGGACCAGGACTGTGTGTGTGTGTGTGTGTGTGTGTGTGTGTGTGTGTGTGTGTGTGTGTGTGTGTGTGTGTGTGAGTGTGTGTGTGTTTGTGTGTGTGTCTGTGTGTGGTTAATATTGTCTGGGTGGGTGAGTCAATGCGTGTCAGTGGGTGTGTGTAGTAGTATGTGTGTGGGTGAGTCAATTTGTATGCGGGGTGAATGTGTGTGTGGGTGTGTGTGTGTGTGTGTGTGTGTGTGTGTAGAAGTATGTAAGTGGGTGAACTAATGCGTGTCTGGTGTTTGTGTTGGTGGGTGTGCATGCATACTTTGACTCTATGCCACTGTTGCCTAATGCAGATCTTTACATTCACAGCTTCAGGTCAATCACCTGACTGGACCCTGGACATTAGACACCATTATGCTTGTCTGGTATGGAGCCATAATGCTCCCTACAAACAACAAAAAAAAAATGAAAAACAGACCAAAAAAAAAAAAAACACAGGAAAAAAAAAAAACAAAAAAACAGGCCAGGCACTTCTCTAAAGTGACCCAGTTTCCAGAGTTGTGAAATGTGAATCACCTGTAAGCCCCTGATAAAAGTTATCACATCTCAAGAGAACATTTTATTCCATTATAGAAGCTTTCCTGCTCATTAGGCGGCTGTTTGGAGCAGTGTTTTGACCTCGCAGTGGGACGGTAATTTCTAAGACCATTAAGAGCACACACAGCTTTGAGAGATGGAATAAGCACAAATAACTGAAATGGCAGCACATTCAACTTTGAAGAGCAAGCCTGCTGTTACCATAATACATAAAAAAAATAAGACAAATGCCTCAATATGAAACTTTAAATAAGCCATGGCAGTTTGCCTATTCCTGTTTTAGTGACGCCGTTACCCCCCCCCCCCCCCCAAGACATAAAAATATCAGTGACTGAACATGCAGGGCCAGCTCTCAGAGTTATGTGTAAAGCATCATTAATTCCAAACTGTCGACCGCTCATTCAAAAGAACAGGAACCACCTCTCTCCTCCTTGGCTAACATCACTGATTAACCACATGTTAAATGTCAGCTCCAAACCCCCCACAGACAAAGAACGTGACTTGAAATGAATGTTGCCTGGCAACCCCATTTGTATTAGCATCATTCCGTTGTTTTAATATTAAAGTCTGGACGGAGAGACCACAGTGGCGGACTGGGCCACTCATTTCCTGCAGAGATATCAACAGAGTCTGGACTGCATCAGGATCTGTCAGCGGAAGTCACTAAGTTTCAAACGGTTTCACCTGCTCTTTGCTGTTATAGAGTAGATATCCACCTGTTTTCTGCTGTTACACTCTTAGTCTTCTCTTCTCTTCTCTTCTCTTCTCTTCTCTTCTCTTCTCTTCTCTTCTCTTCTCTTCTCTTCAGCCAGAACATGGTCAAGAAGCCTACCTGTCCCAACTCTGTCTCACTGTTCACCTTGTCTGTGCTGGGAGGAGGTGAGACAGGGAGGGGCTGGGTGGCTGTTTTTGTAGGTCAGAGATATCACCTCATTTACAGTCCGGCGAGAGGGTGAGCACACCTCTCGTCAGGGCCAAAGGCTGCGCTCATGCATGCTTCATAAGACGATTCTGCTAGTGTGGACAAGTTTGCAAAAGCCAGAAAGATAAAAAAAAATAAACAGATGCAAGCACCTCAGAGAGCGCAATCATTTGCAAGGCAGAGGAGACCCTGAAGGCAAGATGAATAATCTTGAAAAAATGGGTATAGTTCTAATTTTTTTTTTTTTTTGTCTGGTCCCCGAAAAAAAGACAGAGTGTATCTGTGAACAGCCTTAAACAGAATAAGGTCAGCAGTCATTAAGACAGCTCCTATCAAAGTGACACTAAATACCAAAGCAACATCACAGTACAGCACTTAGCATATGCTATGTTGAGAGCTGTGGGTGTTGTGAAACTGGCAGTAAGAGCTTCTTCGTCTTATCAAAGGTGGGAGTGGAAAGTAGCGGATTTAAGAGACGTGTCAGTGTATAAATTTGTAAGCAAGAATGAACCAAGCATTTTGAAAATGATCAGAGTAAGTAATGCGAGAGTGTAGGGAGATAACTGTGTGAGAATGGAGAGATAAAGAAAGAAAGACAGACAGACAGGAGAGAAAGAAAGAGCAGGGTCTTTTTTTTTAAACTTTTCAAACTCTAAATAGTATCAAATAATTCTTCCTCCCCAGAGAGAGAAACAGACAGACAGGCAGGCAGGCAGACGGACGGACAAAAACAGACAGAGAAAGAGAAAGTCTGCATGTGCGAGAGGTGGGTCTCTGGTCCTCATCACTTTGCAAATTAGTGTCGGGAATGAAGCTGGATTGATACCTGCTTATTACCTGAAGAACACTAACTGCACAGATTAGAGGGTAAGCAAAAAACCAGGTGTGCCTGCTCCACACACACACACGCACACACACACAGACACACACACACACACACACACACACACACACAGAGACACACATACGCACACACTCACACACACAGAGACACACACACACACAGACACACACACACACGCACACGCACACACAGAGACACACACACACACACAGACACACACACGCACACACACACGTGCACACACAGAGACACACGCACACGCACACACGCGCACACACACACACACAAACTTCCACTTTTCATACGTGCCACACGTCCACATTCTGACACGCATTTTCACACATAGTAGAGAATATATGAAAACAGACATGCACGGTTGGCACTGAGTATGAAAAATGCCCTAGGATCCACTGTCAGCATCTAAATAACTATTGTAATCAAGTTAATGTGTAGCTCCAGCTCACTAATGAAGTTACAATCTCTGTCTCCTCCAGGGAGAGAAGTGATATTTTTGTCCTGGCCTTTCAGACACTGCAGGTTTTCTTCCCTAAGGCATTAGGAAACAAACACAACATCTTCCATGCTATCTGTTATCTAAAGCACTAATGACCGCCCTGGGAACCTGTCTGCTGCAGGCTTGCACCTAACTCATGCATACACACACACAGACAAACACTAACACACTTATTCCTCAGAGTTGCCCTAGGGCAGGGGTGAGCAACAGGACACAGCAGAATTTGAAATCTAGCGAAGAGGTGAACCACACACACACACACACACACACACACACACACACACACACACACACACACATACACACACATAATTGCATCACTGGGGCACAGGCACTGACATGAAACTTTTTCTCTTTCACTTGCAAAGCTTTTTTTTTTTCACCACAGTCAGCCCCACATATATATATTTATGACTTAATTATGAACAGATTAGGGAGTGTTCAGCTTTTTTCAACGTTCTTGGCAGGTTCTGGGCTTCAGACCTGTTTGAAATCCCTCAGTAGAACCGCTGGCGCCACATGGGCTTGCTGGACTGGAATAAATCCCCAGGACTATGGTCTCAACCACTGAATGGGCCCCCTTTCCCGGGACCCCAGCTCAACGGCAGAAAAACTCCAGCATAAATCCGCCGCCAATGAAGCAAGAAGGCTTCCTGTTTGGGGCAGGGGCTTTGAGCGTAATTCTGCCTCTGTAATGACTGTATAAGTTGGCCTCCCTTCAACAAAACCAATCAAATTTCTATCCTCTTTCAGCAACATGTAGGTGCTTTGAAATTCCCTGGAATTCAATCATTTATAAAAAGGGGCATTTTTCATATCTGTTCCTTAGAGAGATTTTTTTTTTTTTTGTTTTAAAGCGAAATTCCTGAAGTTTAATACCAATCACATTACCTTAAGAGTGAGTCATTGACTACCCCCTCTAATAGGATTAGCGATGACATTTAAAAGGTCACATGTCCACACAAGGGCCAATTACACCAGGCCCCCTGAGACTGTAACACATATACCCTGATCTGACCCGAGGTGAACTTGGTTGGACCTGATTCATTTTACAAAGTAATGTCAGGCTGTGCTATACTGAGCTATGCCTTTTGAGAAATGTTTCAGTTTCAGTTTAGTGACAGGAAAAACTTTGCCAAATCCCTACAGGAAAATATGAGCCCGGCGAGAGCTATTACAAGGCTAAAGGTATCGCGTTACGGCTGTTCCACATCCTAAAAAAAAAAAAAAAAAAAACAGGTCTCGGAACAATTAGAACTAGGCCTGAACAGACCTCTCCTGGCATGGCTCCTCAGACAATGTGTGACAGTTGTACAGACGGGTCAGCGGGTCACAAGCAGAAACACTGACCTCGTTGTCACAGAAAGGAAAACGTCTTTAAAGTAACTGTCGAGAAGTGCTCACATGACACAGGCTGCAGAGTTGTTCAGTTCAGACACTCGTAATACAAGAAAGACTGAGAATGTCCTTTAGGAAACCCCCTGGTGCCTGCACAGTTTTAATTCAAGCCCACTCATTCACCAAACTAATGAGTATATTAATTACCTTACATTCCAAATTGAGTGTGTGTGTGTGTGTGTGCGTGTGTGTGTGTGTGTGTATGTGTGTATACTGTAAGTGTGTGTGTGTCAGACAGCCTAACACCTCACACCCAAGTTTAAGTATCTCACAAGTGTACAGAGGAGCAAAATGTAACTGTGCTGCAATTAACCACAACAAATTAAACAACTTAAAAAACTAGGTCAGCCATAAAAGTAAGAAAAAAAATTCAAATCTACGGGGAGAAGGGGGCAGGGAGGGGGTGGGTCAGAGAGAGAGAGAGAGAAAGAGAAAGAGAGGGTAAAACCAAGCAGAAAGCATTAGACGATCGAAGCTGATTCGTAGCTGTTGCAGTCATTATTATTTGATTCCTCTCACTGTCACATGATGCTATAGGTCTTTACCTAAGAGCACTAATACCCATATTAGCCCCTTGTCTGCCTCTAATGCCTTTTCTCTCTGACTGTCTCATCTCCCCGCTTCTCTGTTTAATCCAGGCTTAAGCTGGTTCTTAATTAGCCATGCTGACCAGCTGATGGACAGAGAGAAAGACAAAAGGCCTCACAGACAGTCTAACCCCCGTAAAGCCAGAGAGCACCTAAGAAAACACGACATGCATTCATTTCATTCGAATGGATCTCAAATATATTTCTCAGTCGTGTTAGAAGCTCAGTTCTGACATCCATGTTAATACTAAGTCTTTATCCTCAGGCTTCTATAACTTTGCAGTAAGAACTTTAGATGGAAATTGCATTTGGATGAGGTGCAGATAAAAACATAAGGAACTTTAATATGTGCCGTTCTGAGCTATGCAGCAATGCGTTTGAACAGAGTGCGTGTGTGAAATTATGATCCATGTGTATTTAGAATCTGGTTAAGACAAGAAAACACTACTAAACCCTTCAGGCCAAAAAAACAAACACCCACAAATGAATTGTAAGGCCGTTCCACACAGGCACACACACACAAAAAACCCCTCCTTTTGTTCTTCAAAATCCATCTTCATTTTGAAAAGCCCAAAGTGGGCAGCATAGGCTTCGCATTCATATGGATTTGTGCTAATGTGAGACTCCAACACTGAGCTGTTTCACCTTCAAGTGGAGGAATGAATAAACTGGCTGCCTTCCAGGTGGTGGTGGGAAGTTGGAGCAAGTGGGCACCTGTTCTCCCTGTAACCAACCCCCCCCCTCCCCCCAGTCCCCCAGTGCCCCCCCGGCCCCTTGTCCCATTAGCCCTCCCACCCATCACGCACCCTTGCTTTCGGACTGGCTCATAAACATTTCAAATCATCACAACATAGAACCTTTTACAAAAAAAAAAAACTACACTCTTTAGGAAAATGTTCCTGGTAAGACCTGCTTCGAACTATAACTCCAACAGTCTGTCACAAAAGTTCTAAGAGAACCAATTTGGCTCTTTCAACCCTAAGACTTAGACATCGGCCTGGCCCCTGCTGCGCATACGAGTACTACTGCAGGCTGAAATAAAGACAGAGGAAAAGCTTGCCTTCAAAAAGTCTGCTTTAGACACCAAAGCCCCACGAGCCATTGATCTGCTACTGCTCCAAAGCAGGAATTACACTCTCCAATGTAAAAGAATACTAAAGCATGTTCATGGCTATCTAAGGCACAATGCATTAGTGTTGATGGCTAGATAAAGAAAGAAGAAAGAACAGGATTCTCACAGTCAGACAGTCTCATTCTGATTAGCATCAAGCTTGAGTGCTTCCCAAAGAAAAGGCTCCCACACTCTCCAGAGTGAACGCTACAATCCCCCTGAGGCAGGCGCACACACACACACACACACACACACACACACACACACACATACATGCCCACGCTCACAAACACACGTACACACACACACA
Organism: Chanos chanos; assembly: GCF_902362185.1. NCBI lineage: Eukaryota > Metazoa > Chordata > Actinopteri > Gonorynchiformes > Chanidae > Chanos > Chanos chanos. Next base: position 39,594,057 of record NC_044502.1, read on the forward strand.
TGCACACACGCACACACACAAACACACACACACATGCACACGCACACATACACACGCACACGCAGATACACGTGTGCGTGCGTGCACTTTTTCTCTTATGAGACGGAACACAAACTTACGGGAGCTTATCTCAGCCCATGCATATGCATTATGAATGCCAGCCAAAAGACTGTACGCTGACTTCAGCAGAGCAACTGAGCATGAAGGGCAGAGTATTATACCAGAGACACGGAGAGAGGGAGAGAGAGAGAGATAGAGAGAGAGAGAGGGAGAAAATAAAGACAGAGAGAGAGAGAGAGAGAGAGAGAGAGAGAAAGACGGAGTGATTTGATCATGATCTGCGGATGGATACAGGGGCCCACGGGAGCAAGTGGAGTGGAGTTGAGGAGGAAGTGATAAGCTGTTTTTGACAGCTGGCGGTGCTGAAATCAATAGCCCTCTGCCGTCTCCGTCTTGTCGTCCCTTTAATCTGAGCATCTACGGTCATCTGTGTCAGCTGACTGCTTCATTCAGTTCCTTCCCATGGTCATTTTTATGGATTACTATTATACACTCCAACAAACTGGAATATCTATCTATCTATCTATCTATCTATCTATCTATCTATCTATCTATCTATCTATCTGTATATCTATCTATCTATCTATCTATCTATCATTCTGTCATTCTGTCATCCTATCTGTCAAAAAGCATCATTTACTGAACACATCATTGGCTTGTGTATGTGAGTGAGTTGGGACAGAAGATTAGAAAGTAAAGTTGTAGCCTACGGGAGATGGCAGCTCAGACGGAGCCCCATGTGGTCCATCAGTGCATGAGGGCTGTCTTATCTGGCACACCTCCACATATTCATGTGGACAGGTAACAGAGTGAACGGTTCAGGTAGAGACGACAGGTCTGAGGGAGAGGTCTATGGGCCTGACAGTGATGAAGTCCCTGCTGACACCCCAACGTAGCCACGCCACAACCTGCCAGGAGCATCTGTCACTGGTACACGGTCACCTGCTACTCTCTGGAGAGAGGCGAGGGGAGAACCAGAGAGAGAGAGAGAGAAAGAGAGAGAAAGGGACTCTCCTATTCAAATCACGATCACAGCATCTTGACAAGACAGGTGTCAAACTGGGTGAAAAAACAAAGGTGAGAGGGTCAGACAAGGAGAGATAGCCTGACTAGAGTTGCATATGTGTGTGGTTTTGACCAGACCTGTAAAGACATTGAGTGTTAAGGTGTAATAAGCAAAGCCTGAAATAGCCTGCTGAGACAAGCAGCTGTAATTCATTTAACAATGTACAAGGCTGAGTGCAGCCCACACACACCTCCAGCTCTTTCATTTGCTCATAATGGCTTAATGAGAGTAATGTGATAATGCAGGCTACAATGTCGCCGGGTCCTCTGCATGAATATTTGCTTAAACATGCTTCTGAGAACTGGTTAAACTGCCTTGCTCACCAACCCCCCCCCCCCCCCCCCCCCCCCCCCCCCATGCTTCGCATGCTAAAAGGCTGAAAGATGAAAGGGACTCAAGCCCCAATTACAAACATGAAGAGGCACGGACTGAAGACGCCATTCAGGCGTCCAGTGATGGTTTCATATTTCACAGTACCAGCTCCGTATTGTGTTAACCTTGTTTCTGTTTGATACACTGTTTTGGTGTGAAGGCTAAAATCCATCTTGACACAGAGGTAAAAACAGCTGAGTCCCCAACGATTCAGCTCCAAACAATCGAATATACAACACATGTCACATTATTCGGGGGCCAAGACTTGCGGTGGAACTTGTAAAAAAAAAATCGGCCAATGGACTAAAAATAAACACACACAAGAGAGTCATTTCTCCAAGGGAAGAGGTGAGGAGTAGGACGCGGAGCATCTGTCTTGCAGACCCACTTTCTGTTTGTTTCGGCTGTTTGGGGGGGGGGGGGGCAGCTGGGGTGGGCAATTTGAGACGTTACATATGCCAGAGGCACCCAAGCTGTGAGGTTTGGCACATTGCGGTTTCTGGCAAAACTGGAGACATGGAAAGAGGTAGGTACGGTGGATTCCTGAAATAAACACTGCTCACTTCCTAATCAGTGTCATTGTTCTAGACCACCCAACAGTAAAAACCAAGGCTCTATAAACACTGCTGTACAAGGATTACAATTATTTATGCATTTTCAACCAACAGTGACTAAAAACATGGCAGATGGATGTACTTCTTTAAAATATTTGGCAAGCATAACAAGCAGCATACGACAGTGTAAGGGAGGGTATTCAAGCTTGCTTAACATATATCTCCATGGCACCGCTTAATGTCAAAATATCAACTGAAGCGACGTCATCCTATTCGTAGGTGACATTTGATATTCTCTGTTCACTGACACTCTTGTTAAAAACCGCACATTCCAAAATACATTCCTTTTTCTTACATTTACAAATAAGAACAAACTTGACCGTTGTGCAGTTGTATTTCTCAAACAACGTGGGAACATCATTGTGACTGTAAATGCTATATCTAAAATAAAAGGATTCTTTAACAATCATATCAGGCATTGAGAAAAACATTCTCATATCCTCATAGCGCAAAACAGCAGTGCAAGGTATGGCTCACACACAGCACATCAAATATATGACTATCTCCACAGGCACTCTATACCTCATTCTCCTATATCAAACAGATGGCTCTTACCCTGGACAAAGGTTTGATGAAATCTTAGTGAAATGGACTTGCCAGGGTGCAGAGATCAATACGACATTAATCTCACCTGGACTGGGGCACAGAGAGACTGATTTTCACTCTGTGACTGTGGGGGGGTGGGGGGGGGGGGGATCAGGGTCATGACGTTGTAAATTCAGCTGGTCTGTCAGCCTGTTACGGGGACCGTGAGGAGTCCGGCACTCAGCGGAGACAGCCTGTAGCCCCTTGGGCATCCCTGTTCCATTCGCTTGAGAAGTATCATGGCAGGCGATGACAGGTGTGACACATCTACTACCAGGAGAGTACTTATGTGACGTCTGAGCGCCCTCAAAATAACACACACACACACACACACACACACACACATACACACACACACACACACACACACACAAAACACACACACACACACACACACACACACACACACACACACACACGCATATATACAATTATGCATGTGTTATAAGGAAGCCATAAAGCCAGATTTCCATTCTGCATTACCACAAAACATGGCCTGAAAGGTCAAGGGAAAGACAGTAGGATGAATTCATGCGGCTATAAACTGAACTTTATGGAGATGCTCATCAGCATAATGTGTAGCACTGAAAGAGAAAGAGAGACAGAGAGAGAGAGAGAGAGAGAGAGAAGCATATGCTTATGCTGAATGGCACATTGTGCTGAACTAAAACATGACACTGGATCTATTTTTCTCTGAGGATATTTGGTGTCCTTCTCAGTTTATTGTCACAAATCAGGTCAAGAATTGCGTAACTCATGTTCATTATGTTCTAAACCCACACTGCTCTAAAGCAAGGCCATTTAGCATGATGATAATCAAAGTCAAGAGTTCAAAAACTTAAAAGAAATATCAAGACCTCCATTTCCATAAGCTCTACAAGGCATCACTGAAATTCACCACGGAAAAATCACATCCACTGCAAAATGATTTTTATAAAAGATAAATGTCCAGTGTGCTTCTTTGCATATTCTGAAAAGGCTACAATATGTCAACATATGCTTTCAAATGTAAAAATGCATTACTTCACTGACCCTAAGGCTAGTTTATCTCAAGCAAAATATGAAATGCACACAGCGTGGCTATTTACAGTAACCGAAAGATGCTCAGTATACATCACAATTACCTCTGTGAAAACATATTTGCTCTATATTTGAGAAATATTCAGGGACAATGGGTGATGAATGCACTATGAGTGAATCATTCCTCCAGGCAAAATTCTGAACTGTTGAGTAGAAATAAAGGATGTAAATGCAGCTCCTTTTCTACTTCAGTTTTACCTTTTTGTTGCTTTCAATTCAAAGATCAAGAGTCAAAAAGAGTGGGCTGAACACTGCTCAAAAAAAAAAAAGAGGAAAAAAGAAGAAGAAAAAAAGGGAAGGAATGGAATGTGTCACTTTGGCATTCTTGACATTCTTCCGGAGCGGGCAGAACAAAAGAAACTTCGGAGAAATCTCGGAGTGTTTAAAACCTATATTTCATGCTCATTTAAGCCTTTTGTGGAAATGTGAGTCCTGAATCATTGCGTGTTGTTTCTACTGAATAGTCTTTGTTCTCGAGCCCTTCATAATGGATTTAGGAGTTTAGGAGACCTTGACACCACAAAGCATGTCCCCGTGTACTCCTGAGCTTCCTTGCCTTGCCTTGCCTTTTTTTTTTTTTTTTTTTTCAGAGAGGCTCTTTTTAGAGCTGTAGAGAATCTGATGAATCAACCATCGGGCTCTATAAGGACTGTGGCAGGACACAAAGAAGAGAGTGGCAGACTAAACCACACAAAAGGGAGAGACAATATGATCCCCAGTCGTAGAGATGGAGCACAGACCACTGCTTGCTCCTGTTAACCCACACATTCTATCTGGCCTACGACTGAAAGTGAGTGGCACTTCAAAAGTATATTGGAGCCCTTAGAATCCAAAGACCACCTGTGCCAAAGGGGACCGTGAGGAGACTAACATTCTCGTTTTGATATATTGGTCGCCATAATTATCAGTCAATGACAGGATATCACTGTTAGTATCTAACTGGCTGCTTGCATCTCATCAATCCTCTAGCTGCCACTGATGTCGAACAGAGCAAAAACAGATAATGGTAGGGATGAACTTCATTAGAGAACGGACTGGAGGTTTCCCAGAATACACTGCACACAGAATCTGGAATGGATTCATGAAAAAAAAAAAAAGAGGTTTGATTTAACACAGCTGTGGGACCAGTTGTTGCTGTTACACTCTGCACTCCTCTGTCCTGTTCAGCATTAACATACAGGCTATCAAACATAAGAAATGAGTCAAGCAGTCCAGAATGCACCCTCCCTTGTCAACCGGCGCTTTTACGGGCTGCAGAGGGACTTTTGGTAAAAGACAAAAGGTTTGAAACTTTCGTACGGTGCTTCTCTTTGTGACGATTCATTTCACTATCCCACTATCAGACCGATGTTTTTCTTTCACTTTCCCTCGCTAAACTTCCATCAAGGTCCCCCAAAATGGATTTGTTTTTAAACCATCAATAAATTGAGGTGGAATAACCCTATCCTTCCAGAGACAATAAAGGAGAGCCAGTTCACTCTTGTTTTTCACTCATTTCCCGCCAGACATGACTCAGTCCTGCTATGTTCTTTGAAGAACAGATCCCTCTAGCAGTTTCCCCTTCCCCTGTATCCAAATCAGACAGCAGGGAAGTCCAAAGAAAACATGTCCAACAAGAGACTCTCTATCTCTACTGCTTTGAAGGAGCCAGTTTCAGCTGTTACCCTGAAATTCACCCAGACACCATCTCATCATCAGTCTGGCAAAGTTGACCACTGTAGACTGATTAAAGCAAAATGGATCTTCTGAAATCCAAAAAAAAAAAAGAGATAATTTAAAAAAGGCTGTGGTTCGCTGAAATAAATTAAACATAATGTTAAATGTTCCAATAACATACTAACACTTTTAAAAACTTTCTGGCCACGTAATATCACTGAAATTATAGCAACTAGAAAGAAATTCCATCGCAAAGACCATCCTAAGGCACTGTTACCACGTAATTAATACAGGTCAAAGAGATCTGTCTACAATTTGTTGCCTTAGAGGAAATATCTGTTTAGTATATGATGATTTGGGTTTAGTCTAGCAGATCGAGGAATTCTCGTAATAATTTCCTCCACACTTTGGAGTCAGTTTGTCTGAAAACGTTAAGACATGTCACGGTCGGCATTACGTTAACAGTGGAAAAACCCTTTCTGCTCTACTGAAATTCACCCACATCACAAGAAACGAATCCAACGACTTCCCGCAAGGCCCAATGCTCTTCCAAAAGACAGACACGTTGTGGTTGGAAATATCTGAGTTAGGAAGGTACAGCGCTCCCCTGTAGAATACACGATCTGACGCGTCAGTTGATGGTGATCATGCCGCTGTTAGATAACGTGAGACTACATAACAAAGGACAGATTACGATGATGGGGCTTCCATTGTATTCCCATTAGAAGCAGGATAAACTATGTTGGAGGTGATTCATTTCTAATGGAAACCAACATAAGACGTGGCTTTTTATGTTACTGATTGTTCCAGCTGCAAATCATTAACTGATGGAATTTCTTTAATATTACCTTAGGCGAGGACTAAACTGCAGATCTCAGCAGCCAGTATGAATAAGTGAGAATGTTCATTATGTGTCTCAAGAAATATGAATGACATTACTTACAATGAGAAGAATATGACAAAACAGACACTGAGACAGTGAGAAAGTAAGCCCTTTGGAAGTAAGGCCTAACATAAGATGCTTGAATATAATATCAGGATACAGTCATGCAGTATTGTCAGAATATGAGAATAACATGGTGCTCTTCAACTGTAATAAAAACCAGTGGGTAGAATCACAAATTGTTAATTGTGTCAAAACCACTACAGATGTAAGAAGTTGTTTTTAAAGAATGACAGCCCAGTCGCAAAAATAGATATAAAAAGTAACATGCATTTTAACTCTCAGACGACGCAACCAGACAGCTCGTGCGCTGCCTTGATGTTCCATTCGAGCTGTTTTAATTATCTTCACGAGATTTAATTATTTTCATAATTTAACCATTCATCTTAATGATATGCTTCGTTCTCCTCATTATGAAAGACATTTGGCCATACGATTTCCGCACCACTGCATATTCAAGCCTATAACACTGCCAATGAGCATGTTAAGGATAACCAATAATGTATGAAAATGCCCTTGAGAAGAGAAAATAAATCAAACATAATTCTGCATGACAGACAACACCCTGTGATTGAGAACTCAGCTGGCACTTGCTCCATCACAGCAATACTTTATTTGCATAACTGAGGATTGGGCTGCTCTCCAGACACGGAAGTCACTTTGTCAAAAGCAAGCAAAATAAAAAGGGGGGGTGGGGTGGGGCGGGGGGGTCTTAATCTGTATTATCATCTATTATTTGTATTATTTGGTACAAAAATATTAATACTGCATGGCTCATTACAATGATTAAACATTGACTGTTTAGTAAGACTTCACTCAAAAGGATGAATATTATCACGGGCTGTGCTGATGGGATAAACTATTCATGGAAAATAAAGCACGGATGGGATTAGAATGAATCCATTCAATTCATTTTTGGTCACTGGGAGTTACTGGCTGGCCTCTGTAAAGCAGACCAAACAAAAGCTTGGCGGAAATGGGAGGGGATTGATGATGATGATAATAATAATAATAATAATAATAATAATAATAATAATAATAATAATAAAGAGGAAAGAAGAAAAAGTCAGTCAGACAAAGTCAGGATCTGTCAAAAAAAGAGTTTAATGAGATAAAACAATACCACAACGTCTGAAAAGCCACACCCAGCTTCATGTCTGGAGAACTCGTTACTAAACCGAATTCTAAATGGATGTCACTCAGCTGACCGACAATTCTTAACAAATTGATAACCGTCAAGTTGCCAGAATAAACGGAGTGATATCACACTGCACCCTACAGACCTGCTTTAAAATAATCATTTCCTGAGAATAAATTAATGATATATCTCTGTGTGTGTGTATGTGTGTGTGTGTGTGTGTGTGTGCTCGCGCGCGCGCGCGGTTGTGTGCGTGTGCGTGTGTATTGGCATGTACGGGTTGTGTTTTAATTGTAGGGTACATGGTACATGAACTTATTCTGTTGTGGAGAGCGTGAGAGCTGGAGGTAAACGACCTGTCTACTCTTCATCTATGAGCTTCTAAATTTGCATATTAAAACCTTTGACAAACACCGAACTGTCTGCTGTTTGTTGGCTATTCATTAAGGAGTTTGGTATGCAGAATTCCTTTTTCCGAATGGTTCCTTCTTATTTCTCAGTTCATTCTTATTTCTTCATCTTCACTTAAATCTAAGTAAGGCCTCGTAACAGAAATATCTCAGAGGGATTTCCATAAATGTGCTGTCAGTTTACCCAATAAATAATCAATTTTGTGAAGAAGAACTGTCATATGGAATGATGAATATATTCCACAAATACACAACATTCAAAAGTCTAGACGCTCGTTAAGCATGCATATTAAAGCTGCTTTACAACATCATCACTCCAAATCCGTGATAGTTATTGTAATCCCGGTGTTATGCTGTTATTTTGAATTGCGCAAGTTTGAACACAGGCGAAAAGGCAACTAAGTAATCACTATTTCCTTCTAGCCTGTGATCATTTCACCTCCGTAGGTAGGTTATATAGTGGCTATACATTGCTTAACTACAACAGTTCCAGAGAAATTATACTCTTATCAAGAGGTAAGAGGATGCAAAACTCCTGGTGTTTGCCGACTCAACGGAGATCCGCGACAATACAGTTCATTCTGTCGAATTATACCTGTGTGGCTTTTGCCCTAAGCGTTTTGAACGACTTAACGGATAAAACATTCAGCCGAGAGCGTTAACCTTTTCCCCTTGTAACAAGGAAATAGTGCATTAATGCAGTTGATGATATTCATTCAACGAAAACGTGCGGAGAGGTTGAAAATCATCCTATAAATTCAGTAGCTCCAGCTAGATAAACCATTGTCGGCAAATGGGACATAGCTCAGAGGCGAATTGTTAAACATGATAACGGCAGAGCCATACACATTTTCTAAAATAAATTATTTCGTTCAGACTTGCCTTTGTGACGCAGCCCAAAGGCAACTGCCGATTTAGATCGGTGATAATACAGCACAGACATTAAAACACAGTTAAACAAACTGTTTCGTGCATTGTCTTACATTGAATGTCTCATCCAACAGAACATAGTAATGTATCAACTTATAAATAGGCTAGAACTATTTTCTACCGGCGCTACCCAGGTAAGACTGACAATCAAGAAAAGGGGAAGTGGTCAGAAAGCGCGTTCTCCCGAAACGATTCTGTTCAATGACAAAATAAAACAATCTCAGAACAACGTTTGTCTTTGTGGAAAAAACATACGAAAATCTTCACATGCTATGGGCGAGGCGGCCAGCATATCGGGAAAGCATGAAAGGAGGTTTAAACCCCACGACTCGTTCTACGCAACACAAGAGTGCAACTGACAAAAACAACCACCACACTCTGATGTTGAAAAGTACTCTCCAGCTTCATAATGTCACACAACTGGGTTTTCTCACTCATCTGCGACCACATAAACGCAGCAAAAGTTTGCAGCAGTAAGATATGACAACTCATTTCAAAGCTGATGTCTTGTTTTGACTGAGAAGAAATTCTTTAGTATAAGAAACACGAGTTGCTTTGCGATTGCTCATTTACGTTGAGAGAGACGAGGGTTTTACCTGTTGGTCCTTCGATGCCGTCTGCGTGAATCTGGACGGCCAGAATCAAAAGAAAAGCACAGGCATTCATTTTTAAGGTTTAGTCCAGTTAGGGTTATATACTGAAAACATCTCAGAGACTCCAGTAACACTCGTTCGTAAGTTGTGGTCTCCAGCCCATAGACTCTCGAATCCCAGCCGAAGCGCAGTTGAATTTCTCATGGAGTGATACAGGGGCAGCGCGAGCCCTACTAACTGACGTCAGGATAAACAGTTGAAAAAGGATATTTTTTTCTGCCTTACTTTCTGGCTCTTGACATGTGTGGTTTCAAGTGTGCAGTGGACGCCTCCATGTGGCATAATCTTGAAGTAGGCTAATCCATACTCAATAAATGTAATAAGGCACGTAGGCATTTAAAAATCTCAAGACCAGTTATTCAAATCTATAAACTATAAACTATTTAACCACTGATCTGATAAACTATATGACGGCTATTTCAATGGTCCCACAGGACCAAATAATGACCAAGTACGCTCGCTCTCTCCTTCTCTCTCTGTCTCTCGCGCGCAAAAAAAAGAAAAAAAGAGAGAAAATCTGTATCAATTTACATCGGGTTTTCCTTATATAGGGTAGATATTAAGGACCTTGTATGCATTTCATTGCTTGTTGGTCTGTGATTCCCCTTTGACCCCTTGTTTTATCTTATTTTTTTGTTTGTTTATTTGTTTGTTTCCACTTCAGTTGAAACTGCAATGATTTTGCCTATTGCCCTAAGATCAACAGTGTCGTTCCCAAGAACTCTGGGAAAGGTGGTTTTATGACAAGGCACATACAGTATTCTCGTACACTCTCAGCTGGCAAGGGCATACACATTCTATTATTAAACAAATGCACTCAAGCAGTAGCCTTTGAAACACACATGATAAAAGATAATGGCAAGGACATAGTTTCAGCACTTCTTGAAAGCAGAGAAAACATTCCAGGTGAGAATGCAAAGTTGAGCATTGTGGAGTAAATGTTATTTTTGGAACAAGTACACATCGAATGTGTTGTGCTTGGCACAGAGTCTTCCGGATTTTTAAAGGAGACATGAGGGAACTTGTTGGACTTATGAGGGATAAAAGGGAAGGGGGGCTGGGAGAAAGAAAGAAAGAAAGAAAGAGAAAATTCTGTGGGAAGAATCTTCTCACTTTAACAGACCTCTATAATGTAAGTTCTCAGTCACTAAAACAATGAGCCATACACAGCCAGCTCTGAGGCGCAGAGAACAATGCCATTATGTTTTCTAAGCAGCCTCACAGGTTGGGTGGATTTGGGCTAATCTGTTTAGTGCACAACAAAACAGAGGCTACCTATTGATCCATGAATAGAAGCAGAGGAGCAACGGCTGGAGCTCAGCCATCAATCGGACAGTCATGTCCCACAGCCAGGAGGGATGGGAGACAGAGATAGCCACACACAAAATCCATTCACTCTCATATCAATTTAATTTTACCCAGCGGCTCACGCTTTGACCTTATGTGTCTGTCATTCAATCCCTGGTTTGACCTATTTTCATTGTCCAGGATTGTAACAGGAGCTGCAGGTTAATCGTGGTGCCTAACACCACTCAACACCACATTCGCATGAACAAATGTACCTCAGCCTTGTTCTCTCTCGTTTAGGAGGAATGCGACTACAAATACAGAGGATGAAGGATTATGTTGTGTTCTAGGTTTTAATGAAGAAGTGCTTTTGCTATCATTGTTGTTGTTGTCATCTCAGTCTTCCCGGTAATGGGAACCTCAGTCCCTGGCAGAGCTGAGACCAGCAGTTCACTCACAACGCTTTTCTGATATATCCTTCAATGATAACACCCAGCCACAGTATTTAATTCAAACAGTTATCCATAGTTGCTCCAGTCGACTCATTCACTGATTCTGCACTGGTTAGAATAGTAGCCTACAATGTATTTACAACATACTGACGCTGTAGCGCTATCAAAACACAGTGTTTCGGGTTGTGTGGCTAGTTACAGCTGTAAATGGCTTCACACTGACCACTATAACTCAAAGGTCCAAGTTCAATCAGATCATATTGTTCTTCAAAGATTTCTTGCTGTGGTTGATCATTTGTTTTGATTTCTCATGTGTTGTTCTCTAGAGTCTCTGAATTGGATTAACGGGGTTGAGACAGATGCGCTCTCCTACAAAAAGACATTTGTGGTCTGTAATGGGAATTGCCATTAGAGCCACAAATGTACTTAGCCACAGACGACATGAGTGATGTATTGCACTCTATCCACTATGATTCAATTTGATGTAAAAGATGAGATGATAACGTTTAGCATCTCACACCTAATATGGAAGAGTATTTGCACGGTGCCTCAAAAGATAAGAAAGATAAATGGTGCATTAGTGAAGATGGTACGATTTGTTAATTGCTTTTAAACTGAAGGACCAAACGTCTTGTCAGCCTCTTGTTAACTAATATTCCACTGATCAGATTTAATTTATTTATTGGTACAGGCTAACATATACCACACCAGTTATTAAAATGGATATTTGAATACAGCGTGGACAATTCGTAGGTCGAACTCTTTTTTTATTGATGAGGCAGGGAAACCGAAATGACCAGAAAATCGCTAAATCACCCGCTAAGCTCGCCAGCAGTCTGAGGAACATTCTTATTCTTGGCCAATTCCTCCATCAGTTTTCCATATTGCATTAACAGACTGTCTCTCCTCAGTTCATAAGGGGGTATACGGAAACAAAAGGCTGAGTCCCTCTGTTATATTTCAGTCTGATGATTGGAGATTGGAGACACTGCCAAGAGGAAAGTGATATCTTGACAGACTACTGCGTTTTAATACATCTGTGCCACCAGCTGCCTCATACCAAGGCAGATCACATCGCCATCTGGAGGCGAGACAGTAGAATGCAAATAAACATCTCCCAATCAAAAATCAGTCTGTTGGAACATTATAGAATACACATATGTAATATTATGTGTAATGTTATTCTATATATATCTTATACTACAGTGTACTGTCACAGGACAGATGGATCTATATCTGATTCGTTCGGAGAGTATCATGTTGCATATTAAACCATTCATTCCTGGCTTAAACTCAGGCAAATGTTGCGTGTTGATTTCATGCTCCTCAGTTTTTTTTTCACTACCTCATATATTTCATTCAGTTCTTAACATGAAATGAAGAAAGTGCAGACAAAATGAAATAACACTGACAAAAGTTTATTAACAATGTTTTTTTTTAATCACAACAATTTAAAAAAAAAAACAGGTTTGTTCGATCGGGATTTATACCCAGCTGGGTTAGTGCATTTGTGCCTTGGTCTGACAAAGATAGGTACAAGAAACTGTTTTCTTTCTACAAATACTTTCTTCCACATCTTTTTTTTTTTTTTATAGAACGGGACTGAAAACATATTTTTTTCTTAGTTTACACAAATATATTAACAGTGCTAGCAAAAAAACATAACAATGTATAATCTATTTTTGTTTATGGGACAACTTCCTATGTAGTGTCTAAAAAGTCCATTACATAAATATCACATCACCCCCCACCCCACCCCACCCCGTACAGTGAAAAACTAAGGGATCAAACAGAGCCCTTGGGTCCTCTAAGTTCAAATAAATACACAACGACTGAAATATTATACAATGTGCGTTATACAAACTTACCCTACAAAGATATTTCCCTCTCTATACATTGCATATTGTGGAAAAAAAAAAAAGCGAAGAAAATACATTAGTGTTATAAAATATGAATGTACTTTTAACAAATTTGAAACAAAATTGCTCCACAGTGCTCAAACTATACGCTTGTCATATAAAGGCATGCACAACCCGTAAAGTGTTTTCCCTTTTCGGTTTGGTAAACCACTTCCAAAAAATATAAAGATAAATCGTCTAAATTAGGGTTACATTACTGGAGGCAACTGTCAGAAAACAAACAAATAAAAAAAAGACTAGAACAGCGGAGAGCTAAAGATGAAGAATCTGAAAGTGAACAGAAAAAAAAAAAAAAAAAGTTCTCAACTGCAACAGTGAGACGACTCAGACTTGAATAAACTGATTGTCGCTTTTGAACCCGCAATACGTGTTTCAAGGCTGCAAACCTTTGTCAAAGATGTCTTTGGAATATTTGAGGTATTTTAAAAAAAAAAAAACACACACACACACACACACACAACCAAAACCAGCATATCTTTTTTTCATCGCAATACACACATCATTTGAATAGAACAGCAAGGTCTGCCAAAGTACAGCGGTGGAAAAAAAAAAAAAAAAAAAGTTTATTATCAGCGATTCTCAGAAAAATCAACAGTCTGGGTTTTGAGTCTCACACTAACTAACGTATTTACAAGTTGAACGAGTTTAGTTTAACTTTTAGCCAATAGGTGATCAGATGTAGATGTGTATGTAAGAAGTGCCACAGAAATAAATCTGTAAAGATTACCATATAAAATAAGGAGAGATTCTGTTTTAAGAGCACATACTCACACTCCTCTAAACAGTCATGACCATTATTTTAAAGAAAACATGTTCTGCGATTTCACAACATGAACTTTCTATGCGGGGGGAAAAAAAAGTGACTGTTGACATGACTCCATTTTAAAATCCCTGACGGCAGCGTAGCTGTAGAGTAACATTTGAACGCAAAGTTCAGACCTAAGAAAAATACTACTGAAAAACAAAAAAAAATCATTATAAACATATCTGTAATACACAAAAACGTAACAGGTTTTCTTGAATATTATTCATTTTTCAGGACTTTGGGATGTCCATGACAAAGACTATATCTTCTACCCTGTGAGATTCTTGTGTTTATGCAAACTTCTTCAGCCTTTTTTCTTTCGCTGCTTGGACCGCCCTGGTCACTTATTTTGTAAAATAAGATAGCGTTCTGTAAAAGTAAAAAAAAAAAAATGTTCTACTAATCACTACGGATCATCACGGAAAGATTCTATAATTCTAATTTGACCCCACCTTTACCTCATCAATTTCCCCGACTCTAAGCAGAATACCGAGTCAACCTTCCCTCCCTCACTTTCCATGCTTTTTACGTGGTCCGAAGAGCACAGTCTCTACACTACGCGTTTGCTTGTTCTCCTCTCGTTTCTTTCTTTTTTCACTTTTCTCCTCCGCTCCATCTTTCTCTCTCTGTCCCTCCTCTCCGCCGGTGCTCTGCTCCGTCTCTGCCGGCTCCTCCGCCATCGCCGTGCTGGGCTCCATCCCCACCTGCACCACCAGAAACTTCTCTTCCCCAGGTCGGTCCTCCTGTTCCTCTCCGTCCCGAACTCCCTCTCCTGCCTCCTGGCTCAGGTGAAGGACTTCCACGGAGCTCCCAGCCCCTATGCCTATGCTTGAGTTGAGGAGGGTAAGCCCTGAGCCCGGGTGCAAAGCTATGTTTTCCGCCTTGCCCTTACTGCCTGAGTTTGTGGTGGTGGTGGTGGTGGTGTATTGGGGGAGTAACTGGGAACCAATGGGTAGCTGGGCCAAGGTAGCCACAGGTAGGCCGGCTACGGTGAGGGGCTGACCCACCGTGGCCAGAGTGATAGGGGAGAGAACGGTGAACTGCGGCGGCGTGGCGGTCAGCACGCTGGTAGAGGAAGACCGCTGTAGCCTTGGCCGTTTGCCCAGGCTGGGCTTGGAGGAGCCCTCTTTAGGCCGAAGAGAGGCACCTGGCTGGGGGTTTGGCCGCCAATCACGACCCTGTCTCTTCTGCCTATCCAGTTGGCTTTCTAAAACTTTGAGGAGGTGAGAGAAGGTCAAAGTCATATTTATATTTAATAGAAACCACAAAGAAAAATGAAGAGCTTGCAATGGATGAATTACGACAACATTCGGCCAGTGACTGATGCCGAGGGCCCAAGTCATTTTTAGCGTTCTGTTTGTTCGTTGGTTAGGTTTGTTTTATGTTGTTCTGTCCACATATCTTCTCACCATTGAGTGTGTTAAGGATTTGTTGCTGATTCTCATCAGTCTTGCTGCGTTGTAATTCTAAAACATGCCTCACTGAATCCAGCAGACCGAACATCTGAGTAAGGCTGTTCAAAACAGCCACATCTAAAAAAAAAAAAGAAAGAAAGAGAGAAAAAAAGAAAGAGAGAAAGAAAGAAAAAAACCCCTCAGAGAGCAAGTCCATTTTTTTTTTTTTACTTCTGTACACAAACATCAAATAGATTAAATCGATTTTACACAGAAATACGAATCCAAACCAGTTTTCAAAGTCTGTGAATTGATTGTTTTTTTAACTGCATTTCAGATATGAGGCCAAATACCAGAGAAAAGGATAACAACCATTAATTTTTAGCTCCACAAATACAAACATAAACTCATAGCCCCAGAGCAGTCTCCTTGTCGTTTCGAGTAAACACCCACCTGCTTCGAGCAGGGTGGCTTGATCGCTACGCCTCTCTACTCCTCTCAGCATGGCCAGCAGCTCAGTGCGGATGGTGGACACAACCTCTCCCATCAAGCCCATTTCCGCAATGCCTTTCCAGAAACTCAGAGTCTCATCTAAAGCACGGAAACACAAGGACCGCAAAGTCAAATATTTATTCAACTCCTGCACGGTTTATTCGCACACTTGCGCGTGCGTTTGCGCGTCTCGCTAGGCTCACCGGTTACGTCCTCGGAGTCTCGTCTGATCTCTCCATTAGTTGCTAAGGCAGCGGGAATAAACTGACCGGGAGATGAATCCAGGACAACACTGACCATGTCCTCTGTCTTCTCTTCTACTGTAGTTACTTGGCCCAAATTTCCTGTGTAAGAGATGCCAGATACCTCAAAAATACTACACACTGAACTCCCATTAAGGTTAGTGGGTCTTAAGATCTCTTTAATATATTATTGCCACATTATTCAAGCTCTCTCACGAACACTTAGCAGGTGGGTGATGAAATGGGTATGCTTACAAAGCAAAAATATTCAGTTCATCATGTATAATTAAATATGTGCTTTTCATCTCCATCACAGTTAGTTGTGATACCAGTTTTTTGTTGTTGTTGTTTTGAAGACTATCAGATCAGAGACAGAATGTACAATAAAAACCCAAACGTAACAGCCCTGAGTGTGAGGACGGTGAAGCAGCTGAGAAGGGCATGCAGTATACCTGGCAGGGGGGAGGTGGGTGTCTGAAGCGCGTTGGGGGGGTACCGCGTGTTGTTGATGAGCAGGTCGAACTTGGTGCTGCGACAGGAGTTCGTACACACAACATCATGCTGATAAAAGTCAATCTGACCCGAGTCCATCATTTTCCTGCGGGGGGGGGGGGGGGGGGGGGGGGAACGGAGCGAAGTACGCTAAGGAGCAAGTTTTACATCGGATTCAAACTCAAATGAACTGTCGCTAATTGCCTCAGACTATTCATTACACACAAAACATAAAGTTATCTTTATTACTACATCATACATATCTTTAAGACTGCTCGACACACCGTACGATATTCCACACGCAAAGCTAAAGCTAAGTAAAACTAGCTAAAAAAGGCACATGGAGGCACAGAACAAGCGCGGACATGAGAGCAGATATTTCACGGGGCTATGTTTGACAGATTGACTGATACAGCTCTGATTACAGCATGAGATTATACAACCACAATTGACTGTTAGAGTGTATTTCCTTGGCAACAATACACTAACAATGCCACTATGCTGATGCACTGTTGCTCCAGTACATACAAACACAGAATGTCCTTCGTGCTGTTAGTATAATTACAGCCTATGTAAGGATCTATTCCTGGGAAGTTTGTGAGCTTTCTGCTTTTTAACTCCAACAGTTTGTAAACAGATTTATGGGCAGATATCACTATGCACCAACTTGTAAGTTACATAGCATATATTATACAGACAGTTAAACATGCTTATTTTAAAAAGCAGACCTACTATTCTACCTGTATTATACTGACAGTATAAATTCATATTTCATCATACTTTAGCATTACAACACTTTTAAAAGAACATGAACAGGAAAGATGGAGTGGAAGCCTGACTGTGGCAGTATATCATATGAGAGGTGCTGAGCAGTAATATGGAGAGAGATATGTACGTAGGTGGGACGTACCTGAGCATGACCCCGCCCAGTCTGATGGCTCTTTTCCAGTCTTTTAGCGTGGCTTTACCAGCCAGGTGCACAAACTGCTTAGGGCTAATGAGCTGACCGTTAAACTACACACAGGAGAGATGAAGAAACATCGGCGGAGCAGAACAGACAGGATCAAACAGCTCTCTATCATTCCAGAGCAAATTTCTTCTGGATAAAAAAAAAAAAAAAAAAAACGCGCTCTCTGAGCAGCGGCTTTTACGACTATTTGCTTTTGCTCTCGTTTAATTAACCACGGGAATATTGAGTTATTCTTCACACACGGAGGTCCCTTGCCCTGCGTGTTTGTCGTCATTCGTCATGTAAATCAGAGAATGTTTGAGACAGAGAATGAGAGGCTTACCTTAACGCATTTGACGTTGATCCCTGGACACACAAACTTCTTAAACAGAAGCACTGCTTTGCTCTCACCACAGGTGATAGGATATCCATACTCAATCTCCTCGCCGTCTGACTTCCTGTTCTCTGCAGAAAAATACAGCATCTTCATATAAAAAGCATAAGCAAATGTATAAATTAACACATTAACCCACAGTACCTACATCTGTGTTTCCTATAATGCGCAGTATTTGATTAGAAGAATTATATAGAGTTAATGAGGACTGTGAAATGCTGTAATTTCACACAGTGAGATGCTGCAAGTTCGTATGCTTTATGCAGAAATAGAGCAGAACAATAGAAGAAGGCTATACCTTGACTGGTCTCTACAGCCAAAACAGCTGTACCTGAATCTGCAATGTCTTCATTTGTCCTGTAGGGGGAGGCAAAGTTCAATTAATAGTCAGCTACAAATAACTGTTACAGATAACTGTCAAGATAACTGTTAAAAACAAGGAACTGTCAAAACAAACTCTTGAGAAAATAATGGATAAAAAGAATATTGATGGCGTGTGCTTTCCCACAAGTTTGACTCCATGAGTAATTAAGGAATTAATACTTCTTCATGCTTACGGTCATTCATAAAAAAAAAAAATGTTTTGTGTATAACATAATTCTGGCTAAAGGAGGAGAACTCAGTGGCTGACATTAAGGTGACTGTTGGGGCATGTTTGAGAGATGCATAATAGAAAAAAAATACAGCTCAACCCGCTAATGTTTGGCAGGAAGGCGTAACACAAGGTTATGTTGCCTTGGAAGTGTGAGGAAAAAAATCTGGCTGTAATTTCTGTGCATTGATTTAAGATGCAAGGAAAAACAAATACTTCTAACACAATGTACTACACATATTAATGTGATGTACAGTCAGGCGGCCTCATCAAGAGCAGTTCTGTAAGAATTACACTGTGAAGGTTATTGTTGCCAGGCTGCAATGCATAAACCCCTTATTACAAGCGAAAATGTACATATGCAGGTTAAGTGGCACAAAAACACTGCAGCTGTCCAATAAAAGGTGGAAAAAAATTGACATTGGGAGACAAATCATCCGTGACCCTACGTTCATTAAGCAAATCAGTACACTGGTGAATCATTGCACAACACATACAGGCCTAAGTGCTTGTTTATGGGAGATTCTGGAGAAACGCCAGAAACAGTGGTTTTTTTGGGGGTTTTTTCCACCATCAACAAAACACAAAATGACGGAATTTCTAATGGAAAAATGTTGTCGCAACCCTCCAAAAATAATTCAAGACATTTGCCGAATGTTTGCCACGGTACGCTGACGCCTTTCTGAATTTTGTCATCCTCCGATATCCTATTTCTTTTATTTTGGTAGTTACCTGTACATACCTGTAGTTACTAACTACTTTTCACGCATTTGAAGTAGACAGAGATTTGAGTAGATAAGAGGCACTGTGTGATAAATTCAGTCACCTCTCAGTGCACTGCATAATCTGTGAGTAAACATAAACAGGTATTAAAAATGAAAGACTGTTCAACGGTTTGGCCTCTGTCACACTGTTCTTACTCCACAGGCTTAGCTGGGGCTACCACCATCTCTACCAGACCTAGTTCAGTCATCATACCCAATTACCGTAAGTCTTACCCTTGTGAGATGGACTGCAGATGCAGGATAACCTGAGTCTTGTGACTATTACTGGAGTCCCCTTCCTCCTCCTTCATCATCACTATGTCTCCCATGGACATCAACACATCAGCATCTACCATTAATGTGACTGAAAATACAATGACATACACCAGAAACACTATCACATTACATTAGCACAAATTAGCAATACCTCTGCTGGCTACCAATGTGTGGAGAATGTCAGTCAAGGTATCGCGGTGTAAAACAGGTGTAGGTGGACCTGTGACTTGATTAATAAATATCTTATGAACTATGTTCGGTTACACAGCATATCTCAGTGAACAAGAAAAACCACACATTCTTTACCTATGTGAAATAGACTAAAGGTAAATTCATAACAGCAGTGCTATTCTTCAAAACGCATAGCAAAATTAAAATGCAGGACTCAAATACAGAGTTCAGACTGTCAAATATACTATGGGCACTAAAGTTGTGAAATGTCAAATTAAGTAGCATATACGTAATATACTGAATCTGACATTTCACAACTTTAGTGTCCATAGCTGAGAAAGTATGCATAGTTGATGAAAAAATGACTGCAAAATCATTACAATATTACAATACATAATACAAAATGATTACAATACATAATACATAATGATTACAAAAGGACATCTTATCTTATGAGTGTCAGTGTGACGTTCTATACCTTTACAGCATTTTGAGGGCACATAGCTGTATCATTTCAAATCTGATTAAATTAAATGCTTATGAAACCAAGGAAATGAATAACTTCGGTATTCGTGTCGTCTTGAATTAGTCAAGCGTTACAAAAATGCATCGATAAACAGATATTTAAACGTTTTGCACTCGTTACTAGTACTAGCTAGCTTTTCAGCAAAACATTACTGAAAGGAAAAATACATCCAGGATGTGTACACATATAAGTAAATCTTTACTTTTAATCTTTTATACATTAATGTTAGATCATTGTGTAATGCACGCTGAATCGCGGCCGAAAATCAAATCACAGAAATATTATTTTCCCCACCTAAAAACAGATTTCATTTTTGTACACGTGTGTTAGAACGCCAGATGTTTTCACTGTATTTTGGATTCGATTATTTGGCGGGTAACAGTTTACAACAACTTAACAGTTAATGAATAAAAAGAGTTCAAAAGGATTTTAAAGGAAAAGAGATTCTGTTATTCTTCCCTAACTTTGAGTTACACTGACAGCCGTGACTGCTCACAATCCCTGACCGTGCCTACAGTTTTTAGCGATGTGTTTGTGAATACGCCATTTACTTAGCCGCAATTCAAAAATAGTAGCCCAATTTATCACTGTTTGGGCAAATTAACACAGTTAAAGGAATTTCGTGTCAACTTCGACACGAGCGTCGTCTCACACACCAGAAGATCTCCAACATGCCGTGCACACTAATTCTCACCCAGATTCTAACGTGCATTTGTATTTCTTTTTCTAGTTACCTCACTGACGTCTTCGTGCGAAGGCACGCAAACCAACAATCATGCGACGACGTTGTCTCGTCCTCTGAGGTTGCGGTGCTAACACTCACTGACCCAAAGCGGTCAACCAGCGGCAGCCTGATGAAAACCTCACAACGCCAAAAATTTCTTTAGAAATTAAAGTTTGCCTTTAAGTCAGTGTTTCTCTTACCTTTTTGCAGCGATTAGTGCATTCCTAGCTTGTGTAGAGCTTTTAGAGCATGCGCCCTGCCGCTTCGCCACACTTCCTCCACTGAAGGCAGGGATCTTTGCCTGAGAAGCATCTGTCCCACTGTCACGAGAAGCGAACCATTCGCACGCGATGCGTAAATCGGTCAAACTGGTCTTATTTTCTCCCGTTCAAAGTGAGACTGAGCATTAGTAAGAGCTGCATTTCAACAGGACTGAGCCTACAACCATGCAGAGCTTGTTTTTTTTATTCAAAATTTAAGCAGATAGTGATTTTATGGACGTATCATTAATGCGAAGATAACCGTTTTATGGGCCTGTCGTGCAACCTATTTTATGTTGTCTGATTGGTTTTGGTTCAATGCGTTTACTTCAATATCATTTCTTTATAACTGGTTTAAGAATAGTACGAGTGTTCAGACTGAAATGTATGTTATTTTCACACGCTGCTAGGCAAGATCTCGTTAATATGTTGTGTGCAAAGTGTGCCAGAGGATGGCGGTACTCTACCTTCATCTGTTCCTGTGTCCTCTCACAGTAACACAATCTATTATTATTCCTTTTAATAAACATTTTGTCATATTTCTCTCACATTTAACTCGAGCGTCCATGTCCTATTTGTGTTGTTTACTGCGTGTTGTTCCTTACAACAAAATAACACCAAACCCAGTTTCGCTGTTTAAATGACAATTTTGACAAGGAGGCAATTGAGATCGACAGTGTTTTCCCCTCAGAAATTATTTTGTGAATCAATTACACATCAAGCTAGAGGAATAGTGTCAGAATCAATATACGTTCACTGGCCATCTTGCACGGTGGATATGTCTGGACGGTATCAGTATAAACCGAGCATTAATGAAAATAGCATCAATACTCGCTGCTTCTTGTTTCAATCACATCACTCTTATTACGCAGGCTAACTCTACAAGAACAACTTTCTCTCCTTTTCATTCAAGCCGGCCCTTATTTGGAGATGGAATTCTAGGAAACAAGTGGTTTAACTGGCATATCCAGAGGCCAATGAGAGCAAAGTAAAATATCCCGTACCCAATCGTAAATGTTCCCCGTCTTCAAGAGATTTAACTTGAGTGAGAAACTGAACACAGTAGTGTAGTTTGATTATTACAGTAACTGTCACCGATGGCTTAAAACCAAGAACTAGCGTGAACTATACTTTCCCTTTGGAATCATGCTCGCAACGCCTGGAAGTCATTGTGATGCTATTGACTTGTTCATCGCGTTTTGGTGTATATTAAACTTTGAGACGCTGTTGGTCTATGGTCAAGAGGGTAAGCTTTTCAAGTTTTTGAAAGTGTTCCTCTCACAGTTTAAACCTTTAACTATTTTGAAATGTCATTGGATTTGTCTTCAAAAACAGCTTTTTTTTATTATGAACAATTCATGAGTAATTTATGATAAATGATGTGTGAGGATTGTGCTAAATGTTAATAATTAAATGCATTCCATAATAGTCCATGTGACAGGCTGACTTATTAACAAGAACGAAACTAATTACAAAACACACTCGTGTCCTTCCTCTGTCTATATGTAAGCTGCTTGCTCATTCACACAAGATGTTACACATGGACTAAATTATCTATTTTATTTTATGACTTAATCGTCAGTGTTTCTTTTGTTTAACAGTTTAAAATACTAGATTTTCCAAAATATCACTTGTTCAGTTTCATTGACTATAACTTGAAATTCAGGACGAGTGGCAACTCAGTTACTTGCTAGATTTTGAGCACAAGCTGTCCAAACAGTGAATAAACTCCTACCTGAATTTACTAACAAATTTGCCCTGACATCCCATCTGAAACAAATAAGATTCAATTGTTTAAAGAAAAAAAAAACAAAGTCACAATTGTTCAAATTGTTGGTGTTGGCCTGTTCAGCAATTACACATGTAATGTAAAATTGTCTGAGTTAAATTCTCATTTTTAGGTATGCTGCTGTCTTCAGGACATAATGAAGAATGCCCGTGTTACCAGTCATTCGAGATCCTTTTTGGTTGCAGAATTTAGACAAGATCACTAAGTGTCAGGTGGAATACCTGCAAATGATATTGATTATTTAGTGTACTAGTATCTCAGGTTAATGAGGTTCTGTCTGCTTATAGCCACACAATAAGAACTGATGAATATGTTAATGGATTGTTTGGAAGTCCTACAAATGTTTCCAGGTGAAAGTTTCATAAAAAACCGTCTTAAAAGTGTTCTTGTACATACATAAAGCAAAATGAGGGTCTGGAAAATTGCCTTGTTCTTCATACACACTTCTCTGAGAATGGCAATACCCTTTAGAAGCCACCTGGGTGCTGTAACATTCTGAATAGCACTGCTGGATAGTGACCGTTCATTGCTTTGACTTTAACGTGTTTTTGCTCCGGGCATTTTCAGTGCTTATGGCAACGAGTGCCAAGAGGTTGATAGGTCAGTGACATAAACAGGCCGTACAAAAGGATTCATTTCTGTTTACTCTCCTTGTTTAGAGAGCACACTTTGCAGGAGGAATGCTGTAGTGGGGAGGTCTGCAAGCTATGTTTGTTAAAACACTGTTTCTCAATCTGAGCGGGGCCAGCGTGAATCACTGTGGCGGTCACATTCACAGACGCAAAACACACCGCAGGGAAAACAAATTTAAAAAAAAAAAAGAAGAAGAAGAAAAGAAACAGGGGCATAGTCATGTCCTCCCTAAGGACCTCAACTTTACGATAATCCAATGGACTCTTCGTTGCTGAGGCGTCATGGACAGGAAGATGACTGATACCGTGGTAGTGGTTTTTTTTTTTTTTTCCAACTGAATCACTTGTTTAAAAAATCAGTGGGAGAATGGTGGGTGTTAAGCAAGAGCGACCTAGCAGGAAAAAACATATCATTCTTGAGACACACATGGCTGTATTATCATGATGTTGCGAGTGACATACAGACGTGACAGATTCAACAGCTCAACATCCTGTAGGAGAAAAGAACAGACCTGCAAAGACTTGCCCTCAAATTGTAAGCCTAAGTCTTCTGATTGTTTGTAAGCTCATGAATGGCTGAAATAACCACACGCCAGGGCATGGACAACCACACGTCTCTTCTGATATATCTCAAGTCATCCACATGTCTGTTCACCACACTTTCACACCTAGGACTTCCAGGAAGCCGTGACACTATGCTGCCCAGATCACTAATCTAGCACCCCGACCAATCGGTGGGAGTTACTGTTTCAGCGACAGGGAGATGATCCCTTGTAGGCTTCCCACACGTGAATATGGAATGTTGTGTCCGTGTGAGTGCCCGACCAAGCCAGAATCACGGATACAAACCCAGGCCTCCGCGATATTGGGCTAGCATCTTTTCAGCTGCGTCACAGAAGCACCACAGTAGCTTTCTTATGAACTTCAGTACAAGCAGTCTCATGGACCACGTGGCCCAAAGATATCAGCATCTATGGTGGTCTGAGACACTGGTATCACATAACCTAACGTCTTGACTTGAAGCAGCTGCGTGTCTTTCATCAATACTGTGTTTATGAACGTTACTCTCACCACATTTTGATGTACCATGACATTAAGGTACGATTTAATAGGATGCTCGGCCCAGATGAAGGGCAGACGGAACCATATCTGCTGATGGAAAACACCCGGGGTCTTCTGCTCAAGAGCGAGGCTTGTTAAAGTGATTACGACAGGAAAACTCATCCCTTGATGCTTGTTTTCATACACTGTGGTCTATCAGAAGAACGAGTCCACTCAGGAAGACTGGGCACCAAGCTAATATGCAAGCCAGGTTGGCAAGTAAGCAGATAGGAGGCAGATAGATGGTGGGAAGACAAACCCCAAAACGATCCATTGTGCCAACTTCCTTATCGATGGTTTTTCTGTTGCCCGCGGCTTTAGCTCGTTGCTCTGGTATTTCCCCAGAATCCCGAAGGAGGTGTATCGGGGCAAAGAATGAGGGAGAGAAGGCCCCATGGGTAAACTGCTAACCGGATAAGATAGGGCAAAGCTGCATGATGTGAAAGCAAGAATGTGACTGAATGCCTCCTCCCTTTTACACACAGTGCAGGGTAGACATGCTAACAACGTCATGATACACCTCACTGGAAAGGACATGGTATTTTCCTAATGTGGAGAAGCCATGCATACCAGTCTCTGTGGAAACCCCAGCCAACCCTTTTACCTTTCCCTCTTTTATACCCGAGGTGTGTGATCTCCATCCAATTACAGTCATTAGCAGTCTTACCACCAAGGGTTGTTTTTCTTAGCCATGACTAAGAGTCCCTCAAGACAACAGAAATCCTGTAGACATGGAACCTTGTTGATACAGCACATCGAGTGTAGAATGAAACCGATGTCAACCCGCAATCAAAATCTGAGATCCAAGTGGGAGAAAATGAAACAGCAGAACACTTGTGACTTTGTCCTGATGGATTCTAGTGAAGCAACGAGAAAAGATAAATATTAATTGAGGAGATTGAGCAGTGAGGCAATTCTACTGTCATAATAGAGCGATTTAGATCAAACAAATCACCTTATAAGGAACGAATGACCTGATTGGGCAAGAGCCATATAGTTTATTGTACACAGAGAGAGACTTCTCTGAGAGAGGCTTACTGGAACACAGGGTTACCCACAGTCTGTTTTGGGGGTTATCTTGAGGTTATAATGTTGTGTTTTGGAACATTGTTTTAGCTTTTAAAGTATGCGTTCTAGACTTCTTTATTACTCATCTTGACTGGAAGTGTGTCATTAACAAAACTTCAATATAATTGCTGCTTTATTTAACATCAGCAATGAAAACTTGATGAAGCGTGACTAACACACCTAAACTTGGCAAGCCCACATCCACAGAGGCCTTAGCTCACACAGCTATACACACACATGTGCTTTTCACACAAGAATGGTCTCGGGCCGTTTGTCTCATCAGACTGGAGTTTCCCCCAGGGATGAGGAACAAGAAAAGGGGAATTTTTCCAAGCCTGTTTTAATTTTGGGGCTAATTATCCAGTGCAGTTGTTACTTTCCATCAAAAAATGAAACAATGTCATTCAAAAGATACGTCAGAATTCATGTTAAGGAGTATGTAATGTATCTTTGCTGTGATCATTAGCGACCATTTCAGATTAAAAATAAAGAATAAATATAAATTAACATATTATTACTACTTAATTACAATTTCATAATGACTCATGATTTATATGAAATTAAAATTCACATAAGTTATCAACTTTTTTCAAAGATTGTTTTTTTTTTTCATTAAGGAATGTCCAGCTACTTCAACAAAACTGGTCATTTTGAAGAAATTTAGAAGAGTTATGCAATCTCCGTAAGACAATATGTACACATCTATATAGACACTCTAATGTACAAATAAATTGAAAGAAACTTTAACTTGAGGTGATTACTTGCCTAGGTACTTAACAATCAAATTCACAAACATTCTCTTTCTCTCTCTCTCTCTCTCTCTCTCTCTCTTTTTTTATTTGTTTTAGGTAATGGGTGTGGGCACACAGTGCTGAGCTCCAAAAGTGGCACTCTGACATCACGAAACTACCCAGGCACCTATCCCAATAACACACACTGTGAATGGAGACTTCGGGTGCCCCAGGGCCACACGCTGCGCCTGGTGTTTGGCGACTTTAACCTGGAATGGAGCCGTGATTGTGCTGCTGGCTCCCTCACTATCACAGACAGTGGTGGAGCCATCAGACTGGGTAAGAGAAATGACATGGGATAATATTCACCTCCCAGTTGCGGTCTTCCTCGCTAACTTTTAAATATGTCGCTTTAAATATGTTACCTATTTGGCCTTTTTTCATGTTTCATATTTTGTTTGGTTTTGTCACGTTTTGTTTTGCTTTTTGAGGCCCTCGTTAGCAAGGCAGAGGCTCAGATTTGCGCACCGATAGACGTCTTGATTAGTCAACAAGCGAATGTAATCTGTCAACAGACCAAAAAAAAAAAAAAAGCCGTCTTCAATAAGAGTTTAGTTTGAATAAACTTTTTTTTATCTTTTCCCTTCAATTTCTTGGAATGTTGCTCTCACAAATTCGACCGCGTGATTCACATAACTGGCACTGAGTGAGCGACGGTCAGGCGCTAACTGTCGGGATACTTTTATTTAGGTTATAATCACAGCTGAATCATTACAATGTCTCCACCCAGTGAACATTATCTGAGAGATCTCATGCCACCGGCCCAGCTGGACCGTCCCCACTCTCACTTCTTTAATGGGACCCCGATAGGATCTGGGCCGTGCCCTGCTCACCGCCGGCGGCGCCTTACTGGGTCACACCTCCGCCCATCGCGGAAGGAGATTTGATTCAACTATAACTTGTCCAGAGCTTTCGACTCTAATAACTAAAAGCCTCTTTCTGGTGTTCGCAGTGGAGGTTGCCCTCAGCTTACACCGGTTACGCGAGGAGGCGTATCCACACGCTTGGCTCTCGCTGCATTGTGAAGATGCAGAGGAATGCACGAAGCACAGTGATAGAGCATATACATTTCTGGAGATACAAAGTATTACATTGTGTCAGACCCCCCCCCCGCCCCATGGGTGCAATTTTAAAGGGTACAATTCCAGCTATTCAGTGTATCCCTTAGATGATGTTACTCCATAGCTAGCCTACTTAATATGTTGTTGTTATTGGCAAATTCCATTGGGCCTACCTCATGCTGTTTTGCAGTGCCTTGCTTCCAGGTCATGTGTTCATACAAGCGCCCCCCCCCCCCCCACCCCCCACCCCCCACCCCCACCCCCACCCCCCAAGTGTGCATGCAGCATTCCATTCAGCTGTAGCATGGTAGTTATGTGATAGTGTCTCCACGACAACGCAGAAACATTCTAACAGGACTGGGTTATAGCGTGAGGTCTCTGATTCCCTGGAGGCATACATCTCTCCCTGGACTGTGTGTGTGCATGCGATAGGTCGTTTGTGCCATTTTTTTTGGCAGCGCAAGTGCATGTGCGTGTGCGTGTGTGTGTATGTGCGTGTGTGCGTCTGTGTGCACGCATGTGTGTGGCCTGTGCGTGCACTGAATGACTCTGGAAAGCCCTGAGGCTTGTGTGCCCGGTTTTGTGTGTGTGTGTGTGTGTGCGTGTGTGTGTGTGTGTGTGTGTGTGTATGTGTATTTGCATGTTTGTGTTTCTGTTTATTTCAGACGTTAAACATTATGGGTATATGCACATACAGAGCACATGTTCCTGTTGGATCTTCTGTTAAATTTCCCTTCTGCATGCGTGTTTCCACATGTGAGCGTGTACATGTTGTGTAACATTCGACTGACTCTGTATGTGCGTGCATCTGTGCGTGTGTGTGTGTGTGTGTGTGTGGAGGGGTGAGTGAGTGGGTGGTGTAAATGAATAAGTCTGTGTTTGTGGATGCGTGTAACCTTGTGTCTGTTCTGTCAGGCTGACGCATGTTGTGTGTTTGTGTGTTTGTTTTTGTGTGTGTCTCCTGCAGGTCCTCTCTGTGGGCAGTTGGATGCCTCGCTCAGGAATGTGTCACTGAACACTAATGAAGTGACCGTGCGTTTCATGTCCGGTCTGCACCGCTCCGGTCGAGGTTTTCTCATGTCCTATTCCACCAACCAACATTCAGGTACACCTTCATCTTTCCCAAAGTATACAACAACTACATCAGAAAAGTGGTCAGACCGCAAAGTTCCTGCTTAATTCGTTGAGAATGTTAACAAATTTGAGTACATGTCTTTGGTCTGATATGCTGTGTGGGTGTGCTGTTCTCAAGGCTCTGAGTTTGTTCCCATCTGAACCTGCACCTCATCCATGATGTTTACATAACAGACCCAGCGATATTGCTGTAAATACTGGATTGTAACTTCTCTTTGAACCTCCCCTGGCTCTTTACCTATATATGCGTCACTTCTAGCTAAGTATATTTCAGCCTGTGATCGGCTGTAAACAGTCGTTACCCGAACCATAATAAGAAACTGCAAAAAAAAGCTCAAAACTGGGGGTTATCCGTTCAAAACACTGTGCGAGTGGGTGAATGTGACAGGGCCTTAAATGATCTGTCATTCCTTAAAAGTGGATTGGGGGGGGGGGGGGGGGGGGGGCACTGGTGTTTGTATCTTTGTGTATATATGTGTGTGAGCGAGTGAGGTGGTGACTTATTGGAATGCAAAGCTCATCCTTCACTGAGTTCCAGAGTGTTTGCTCTGTAAGCGCTGCTTACGGTCTACCTCTCCTGGCCTGAATAAGAAGAGGCCCTGAGCCCTGGGCACACACTGAGAGTGGGCGGATTGCTATGCGCTCACTCCTCCTCCTCGGTCAGAGAACTGGCACGTTAACCATTGCCTGGCCGCTACGTTGACGGGCCCTTTCGAGAGACCATGGGAAAAAATACTCTGGTCTTATAAACTAAGAGACTTAAGCTGAGTGACATTTCTGTTTTGTTTGTGGTCTTTTCTCAGTTAGCGGCAACATGCCTAAAAACTGGAGTTAGAAAAAAAACAAAAAACAGGACGGATGTGCTTGGGGTTGAAAAGAGAGGTCATTTGTTTTTGTGAGCTCCTTTACAGGCTTTTTAAACATTTTTAAGGCAATTTAAATATTTGTGGACAAAGGGTGTACCCATCTTGCAGGTGCATGTAGGCCTAATACCTAAACAGATTAATTAAAGAGAGCAAACCAGTACATTAGCCAGAACACTACCGGTGAGGAAGTACACCCCTGACAGCAGTTTAGTGGTGAATATTTTTCTTAGGGAAAGAGATATTTATGTGTTGATGTACTTGTGTACTAGAAAATGCCTCAGTGCTTGGATGTGACCGGAATAGGTTTGTATGTTTCACCGTTTCCTGTTGTTTATGGAGCCGAAGGCTGTGTCCAGACATCTCAGTAAGTCTGCGTCACATGCCCAAACACAGGGGACATTCTTCACGCGAACACAAAACTCTTCACTTTTTGGGCAGCAGAAGTCACATGCCTTCCAGTATTAACTGAAGGATCTGATCATTCATGCTTGGCTTTTGGGGAAGAGTGGGCGGTATGTGGTCTGTTTGTGTCTGTGTGTGTGTGTGTGTGTGTGTGTGTGTCTGTGTGTGTGTGTGTGTGTGTGTGTGTGTGTGTCTGTGTGTGTGTGTGTGTGTGTGTGTGTGTGTGTATGTGTGTGTGTTTGTGTGCATGCGCGCGCAGATTTGAATACTTTTTTGATACTAGCTCCTTAACTCCCTGATTTATGTGTTGTTGTTATCATTTTTTTTTTTTTTGCTCCTAGACCTCATCTCCTGTCTTCAAAAAGGAATTCATTTTTACTCCGAGAGTTTCAGGTAAGATTTAACTCCTCACAGCTTCACACAGACCATATACGTTCTTTCCATTGTTAATATATATGTTAATATACACATTGCGTCATAACACCTAAGAATTCCATCAATTCTATAAGAATTCCCTCTTTTCTTTCTGTTAGTTTGCTTAGGTGTCTCATATGTGTGAGTTCATCAGTAAGCCTTTAAGATGAAATACATCATTGTGTTAATCTGACAAATGACATGCGGAGTTTCGTTAGGTTCCTCAGCAGGTTTAAGTGTAACCAAGTGAGCAGCACATGAATGTGTGTGTGTGTGTGTGTGTGTGTGTGTGTGTGTGTTTCAGTGTGTCCTGTCCTGCTGGTTGTAAGAACGTGACCGGGCAAATTTGGGGTCATTATGAACAAGGCTACAGAGACGTAAGTATTTAGTTTCACACCCCTCCTGTTAGTCTGCGCAAACTAGGAACAGTTTTTGTACAGGCTACAGTGATGATCAGTTGTTGTGCATGAGAAAAAAATGTTCATTATCAGAGAAAGGAGAACATTTACCAAACGTCTGTGCTGTAGAACAAACAGCTTGTTCATTTGAAATAAGTGACGATGCTGTAATCAGTTTTATATCAAATCTTGAACGGATATGATGAGTCAAAATACACACACACACACACACACACACACACACACACATCTAACTGTAATGCGTGTTTTAGACATCGGTGTTATGCAAAGCTGCTATCCATGCTGGAGTTATATCAGACAGCCAGGGAGGCGTGGTCACTGTGTCGCAGCGTAGAGGCATCACTCTGTACGAGTCAAGCTTTGCCAATGGAATCCTCTCCTCAATGTAAGTTGAGTGTGACCACTTGATAGACACTGGAATGTGGTACGCACATATGAGATTTGTAATCAAACCTGCCTGTGTGAAAACAGTGGAGCATTGTTTGTGTTGGAGAAACCTGTGCCGAATTGAAAGACAATGTCAGTCCCTGCACTTTGCATGTGCTTACGATGACAATAATTTATAGTAATGTGAAAACACTTTAAAAAAATGGCTTTTTTTTCTGACAGGGGGTCGCTGTCTGATAAGAGGCTCCTCTTCCACAAAGGTAACAACAACCCAGAGCACACAAACCACACTATGCCATAAGTATAACTCCTCTTCTTAAGGAGGCAGGGACGAATTTTTCTTTTCTTCAACAATAAGTCCCTGGTTGTCTGAAAACAAAAATCCAATGCTGTTTAAAGCAAGAGCCTGAATAAACACAGTTTGATCACACACTAGCTTATGATTATTATGTAGGTCAACCACTGATTTTCTTGTTTGGTTTGGGCCTTCTAACTGGAGAGACTATACAAACAGCCTTTCTTCAGTGAAGGTGTTAAGTGCCGTGAATGTTGATTGTATTCATTCGTAATTACATATAACTAAGAGGTCAACTATGTTTACTTATTCAGAATTGTTATTTCATTAAACAAAACATAGCTGTAAGGCTATGCTTATTCAAAACTGAAGCCATGTATTTTACTTGAATTATTTTTTTTTTTTGATCATTTCTTTACAGATTGCAGTAGCCACCTGACGGCGTCGGCCTACAACGCGTCGTCTGTGTGGCAGGAAACAGACAGTACAGGACAGCGCGTGTCCTGGTCTCCCGGCCGCCGGGGCGCGGGGGGAGAGGTGTTCCCGTGGGCCGGCAGGACGGAGGATAAGAAACCGTGGCTGGAGATAGAGCTTTGGAACAGGAGCAGCGTCACAGGTCACTCCAGCTTTTCCTGGAGCTGTAAAAAAAAAAAAAAAAAAATCAGTTCCCATTAGTTTGTCTTTTGATAGCAGCTTTTACATAACGTTCTGAACGGACTGTGTAGCGCTTCATCTCAGACGGATAGCGCCCAGAGGTTTTATACCCGAGCTGAAAGATTCATGGCCTCGTTTGACAAATTAAATTTGAACTTAAAATACGTTGTTCATAGACTAGATCTTCCTCAGGCTGTTTTAATAAGCGATTCAATACATGCTGCATTAAACTGATGACTTGCATTAATTAAGATGTGGCTTTAACAGCTATAATCTTGTACTGACATCCTACCGTGATTTTCCTACAGGAATAATCACAAAGGGAACGGCCGATTTCTACCTACAGTCATATACTCTCTCGTTTAGCAAAGACGGCAAAACTTGGAAGGTTTACAAGGCTGCTTCCAGCAAAGAGAAGAAGGTATTTCCCTCTCTGCGGTACAGACTGTCAACATACTTGACATGATGGCATGTTTACATTCCGTTCCTTTCCTCTGGTCCCAGCTGTCTTTTTATAGAACGAGGTCAATGTCAAGTATCTTTCTTGGTTTTCAATGCAGGTGTTCGAGGCCCATTCTGATGGTCACCTGTCGGTTCTTAACAGCCTGTTTCCCCCTGTGGTGGCACGTTACCTCCTGTTAAAACCCCAAAACTGGCATGTGAGACCCTCAGCAGACATCCAGGTGTTGGGTTGTCCCTCAGGTGCCCTCAGGCCCCGTTCCAATGATCCTGGTAAACCTTCCAGTTTTTTGTTTTTTTGTTTTTTTTTGCTTTTTTTTTTTTCACCCCTGGAAATGTTCCTGTCCTTGTGCAACACAAGATCCTGTTATATGCAGCTGTTTAAATGCGAGTTTTAAAACAGGTTTGAGAGAAATGAAAAATTTGTAGAGACGACAGATGCGCGATGGTGTGAGGCGAGGCTGACAGGCGGTAATTTGTGTCATAGATGCCATTCTCATCGGCTCTTCTTATTCCTAGGATCTACCTTCAGGAAGGGAGTTGTCACGGAAATGGTATTAGGGGATTCAGTCGTTACTGAGGGGCCACTGATTATAAAAAGCTTCAGCAACAGTGAGTCTCCAAAAACTCGACAATGCTCTTATTGACTGTCCGCTAATAGAACTGAGCATAGCGCTGTATTCATGCAAACGGCATGGGTGCTGGTAGCGATATCATTCTCACATCTCGGTTCACTGTATAAATCAGAATGACTGTAAAAGTCAGCAGTGTTCAACCAAAAAAATACATGTTTGCTCAACACTAATTTCCAAATATTTTTAGGTTCAAAATGAGCTCAAAAAACGTTTCCCTATTCATACAGTTGACAGTTAAAGATCATGAATTGATGATTTTGCCATGTTTACCCACAGGTTCCAGTTATCTAGTAACAGTGGCTGTGAGCGTGGTATTGGGCCTGACCCTGTGTGTGGGTTGTCTTTTGGCTGTAATCTGGTGCAGAAGAAGGTAACATAGTCATTTCTCAGTGTTCATACTTCACACCAGTCAGATCTGAAGAACCGGGATTAAATCTCCTTTCAACATATTGATTATATTTCTGTATTTCATTAAGAACAAACTACTGGTGTGACACTTTACAATATTTTTTTTTTTTACCACAACTGTATTAAAGTTTCTTATACCTTTTTTTTTTTTCAGAAAAAGAGCTGAAACTATGAAGAAGGGCTGCATAGATGAAGGTATAAAGCTGTCTAATGTGTTCCACAAACTTGTGGTCCTTTAATTTTTTGCACAGCTGGTGTTTTGGGCGTTCCCTGTTTGAGCGCTATTGTCTCTCTCTCTCTCTCTCTCTCTCTGGTTCAGAGTACAAGGGGTTCCATGGAAAGAAGCTCCCCTGCCCAAGTTCAGAGCTAATTTCCTATCCTTTGACCAGAAACGTCCACGACTCTCTCCCCGACCCTCCCCTTAACGGTGTGTGTGTGTGTGTGTGTGTGTGTGTAGTCACAGCTCCATTTTTCAGTTCACCACACGCTCGCAATTCTGCATGCATCGGATCATACCAAAATAGAGATGCAGTTTATAAATGTGCTCACACAGTATTCAGTACGCTAAAGGCAGGAGACATAGCACTGATTCATTGCCATGAAAGAAAAGAGTTAGTCTGAGTGAAACAGCAGGGAAAAAAAGAGAACGAGAGCCAAGTGGTCACTCTGCCCCAGTGCCCCCTCCCCTCACACCCCCACCCCCCCACATTATCTGCTTTCAGTGGAACAGCCAGAGAAACTGAGAGCGAAGTTTGACAGGCAAACTGCTTTCTCTCCAGGCTGCTCATTCTTCTCACCCTGTCCCTTCTGACAGTCATTTAGCGGCAGCATAAACATTTCTTTCTTTGGCTAGTAAAGCCTTTCTGAAAGAGACCCTTTAATTGGAAGCTAGTGGAGGGCACTCATGCTAGAAGCGGCAACATCCCCCCCCCCCCCCCCCCCCCCCCCCCCCCCCCCCCCCCACACACACACACACACACACACACACACACACATTCACACACATTCACACACACTCACACACATACCCACCAACCTCCCCCGCCGCCATCCCCGCGACCCAACAGAGCTTTCAGTTAGGGGGTCTGCTGGTAAGTAGGACAGAGGGTCACTGGCCAAGACAATCAAGGCCCTTTCTAAAGTTCCTCTCATTAAAGCAGGTTCAGCCTCTTAGGATTCTTGCCGTAAGTCAGGGAGCCACAGTCTGGGCTTTGGGCTTCAGGGCCCCTCAGACACTGCTCAGGACACAGAGTGCAGCCGGACTATTGTGGGTGGCGAGTGAGCTCTTTTTAGGGACTCAATAATGCCTTGATATGAGCTGACTGTGTGAGAGGGCGGCTCCCTGGAGAGAAGCCCCAATCAGACACTCTGTTTGACTGTTCTGTGAATTTCATTGGCTCATTCTGAAAGGGAGGCATTGGCTGTATTGAAAAGATAAATACTATATAGCCCACATAATGTTCTGTAAACCAGGGTCCTGAGAGCATTTGGTTTCATGTAACTTCTCAAACATTTCTGATAAGATTCTAGTAGATCTGAAGATATTCTGTTGTGTTTAGTTACCGATATAAGACTGTGAATTGATTCAAATGATGACGGTACAATCCGGCTTCAATGTTATGCATGTAGAACCTGCATTACATTTTGTTCAGGGTTTAAAGATATATTTTATGTTTGGCATCACAAATGTTCACGTTCCTCGAGCATGAACGCATCATGACACACTGATTTGACGGTTCTCTCTCTCTCTCTCTCGTTGGCAGACTACGCTGAACCGGACGTGCTGGTGGTGGGGCAAAAGCTGGGTTCAACCTTCCGTCCAACGATGGAGGACGGCTACACCGTCCCCTTCATCCTGAATCACTACGACACCCCTGGCAAAATCCCAGAGTACGCCGAACCTCTGCCTCCTGAGCCCGAGTACGCCACCCCTTTCACTGAGCAGTCGTCGGAGACGCTGCACAACAAGCACCGTCGACCGCTTAATCCGCGGACAAACGCGGGGCAACCTCAGTACGACAGTCCCGCTCAGAGACTGCCCTCCAATAGCTACTCTTCTCCGCTCAGCGCCGGCCCGATGTGCCAAGTCACTACGATATACGTCGAACCCGAACCGGTGGATCCGCTCCTCCAGCACATCTACCACGAGCCCCTATGAGCGCGTACGCCAAACGCGGGGCTGGGGGTACAACGAGAGGGGTTTTTTTGAGTATTGACTTTCCATGCCGTGGCCGCTGCGGAAGATAGTATGGGAGCGCTTCACTGTTACCACCCAGCTTTCAAACGCTGTTCGTTGAACAAAGAGCAGAGGGAACTTTGTATGAGGGCGTGTGAGTTCACCAAGTCGTTTAGGATAACGTCGCTGAAGGACAAACCGCGTTTTTGTGCAGACCAACCAAGTAACTCTGAAAGCAGGCACTTAATAAAAGTCTTGACTCTACAACAGCATTCATCAAGAAATATGAACTGACTGGTGCTTGAATGAGTTTTATTAGATTAAAGCATGGAGCGGACCAACGGAAGGAAAGCAGATGATATCAGCATGGGAGAGATTTTCTGTGAGAGCTGTGATAAGTTGTGAACC
This sequence comes from Chanos chanos, assembly GCF_902362185.1. Taxonomy (NCBI): domain Eukaryota; kingdom Metazoa; phylum Chordata; class Actinopteri; order Gonorynchiformes; family Chanidae; genus Chanos; species Chanos chanos. The sequence continues at coordinate 39,630,402 of NC_044502.1, forward strand.
ACTGATCCTATATGCAGATATATTTATCTGTAATGTATCCTCTGTGTCTTTGCCAATTCGAAAACTAATCATTCCGGACCCTTTGAATCGGTGTTTCACAATAAACTTTGAAGTTATCTGGATAACTTCAGTAAATATACATTCGAAAGTTAAGATTGTCCAGTTGGATAAAATACAAAACAATATGCCTATGTGGTAACCCTGTACTTTTATGTGAATGTTGATTGAAGTGATCCTGATGCTTTGTGTCAGTTAACATTGTGAAACAGCCCACTGATTGTGAGTCTATGCATCACTGATCATTGTGGTCATTAAGTATTCTCATGTATTTTTACTCTTTTTACCGCTGTAAAATAAAGTTTAATGTTTTGACAAACACTTTTCAAAGCAACTTCACCAACTGTAGCTCCGAAAATTTCATTAACTTATCAAATGTAAATCAGATTGAAATGATTTGATAGGTTTTGAGTAACAGCGCTTAGATCTTTGCCTTTCATTTATTTAGACCACTAATAAGCCCCCAAAAAACTTCCATGCTTGTATTTCTTACACCTTACAGGATGATCATTACACCCAAAAATGAGTTGTGTTTTACTGACCTCTAGTGGCTAATATGAATATTGCTGTCACCTTCAACTGAAGAGAGAACTTCATCTTTACGATGACAAGGACTTCTAACACTGCAGCAATAGTTTCTTTTGAATGCACAAATATTTAACATGCTGATATCATTAAGCATTAAAGATTAAATGTATCAATTCATTTTTATAAAAAAAAAAAAAAAAACCCTAAAAAACCATAAAACCCATTGTGCTGATTTCACTGCCATCGTGGCTTGACCACAGAGCACACCCTACATTTATGACTCTGGTGACTGTGTATATGGTGTTTGGAGATGGCCCACACAAAGTTGTACATTTTCAGTCCTGTTACTAAAACTCTTTAAACTACTTAGCTCGTGACCTGCGAGCAGACTTTAAGGATCATTTGTGCTGTAAGCGTCCTAGCTCTAAATCATAAAATAGCTGGAGATAAACGATCACATAGTCAATTATCTCTCAATAAGTAAATATTGAATCTTTCAGTTAGAGAACAGGTCCGCTTCAAGATAGCTGGCAGGCATGTTATAAAGTCTATTAAAACGTCAAGATGAAGCATAGAATGTCATACACATTAACAGCACTACCTGGATTAAACAACTGTTCTTGAGTTCCTATTCCACTTCACACTACTTTGTCTCAGTACTGTTATTCGCGAAAAGGAAATGTGTGTCTGTGTAACTATTTGACTAAAAATATCTTGAGCCCCTCCCTGCTAACTCATCAATGTCAATTGTTCAGTTGTTGTCAACCTCCTGTTTGAAAATGGCTCAAGTCTGAAAAAAAAAAGTAATAAAGGAAGTCATAAATTATCAAACAAATGTTGCAAGCAGGCCTTCAGTAAAAGCATCCTGTAAAAGTTTTACAGTGACCAAATATATTATTATAGTTATTTCAGTTTGAAAATGGGAGAGCCACATTTTTGTTCATGCTTTGGTTTAATGTTGCTAGTTAACTCAGAGATGTCTTGTTCCATGAACCAATTATTACCTTTCCTTTTTGTAGACAATCCAAACCTAACATTGTAAAGCAAGAGTCAACAAAGGGCATAAATCAGCCCTTTAAAACCTTCATCACAGTCAAAACTCTTTGCAAACCTCTTCATCTCACCCACACCAAGAGAGCAGGCACGATGTGGGCTAGTTGCAACAGGAAATTCTGGGCATGTCTTGATATGATGTAGCTGAATTAGGCTCTCTCTCTCTCTCTCTCTCTCTCTCTCTCTCTCTCTCTCTCACTCTCTTTCCCTCTCTGGTTCTGTCCCTTACCCAAACTCCACCTTCTTTCGAGTATGAACAAGCGTAGATAACAAAAAAAAGCAGATCTAAAGTGGAAAGCCCCACCCCTTATACACACTCATACAGAAATGCACGACTCATTGAGTCTGTTATGCTCTGGCATATCTGAGGAGCACAAATAATTCAGGAAGGTAAAGAAAAGAAAAAAAAAAAAACCCAAGGTTTAAGAGCTGTGAACTTACCTCTGAACAAACTCTGTCTGAAAACCCAGAAAACAGACTTGGGGAAAGGAAAAAAATAGACTCAAGACTACTGTCAGGGGGTTGGAGGTATTTCTTGGCTGCGGCTCTCAGAGGGATCCCGGTGGAGCAACTCCCTTCCTCTGCTTCCTACTGTGAATAATCAGCCTTTCGGACTAGCCGTCCAGCGGTCCCGTCCTACGGGGGCCTTCCGCTGCCCGGACTCTTAACGGCAATCATGGATCTAACTCTATGGCAATACCAGTTCCGCATCATCATGCTGGGGGACTCCACTGTGGGCAAGTCCTCAATGTTAAAACGGTACACAGAGGACCTGTTTATGGAGTGCATCAATGAGACGGTCGGTGTGGACTTCTACGTACATTTCCTGGAGGTGGAACCCGGTGTGAGAATCAAGCTGCAGTTCTGGGACACAGCTGGCCAGGAAAGATTCAGGTATAACAAATCTTTTTGACAGCTCTTAACGTCAACATCAAATAACATTTAAGGGAACTCAGGGCCCGTTCCCTAGTATTTATGGACGCTGTTCACAAACACATGTTCATTTGTATAAATTTACATACTTTTGGTTAGTTACTCACCGTGGTGGACAAATGAAATGTCATTTCAGACTGCTGTATCATCACAGTCAAAAAAAAAAAAAACCCAAGATATTGCAAAACCACGATGCCTCATCATTGACCCTGGTGTGAGTTTTACAAATCAAACACCATGTGACCTCTGTGTCTAAGCAATTACAACCTCACACAATAGTGAAATTACTTGAACAAGTGTGGTTCGAGAGCCTCCCTCCGCTGAATGCAAATGTAACCGTGTAAGAACTAGTAGCAAAAGTTTTATGTTTATACAAAACCCAATGTGGACAAAGTATGTTGTAACCCCATTTTGCAACCCACTTCCAATGACATTAAAAAGTGTGCAGTACATGTCTGTACAAGAACTGAAAAAACACATCTTTGACTACATTTGGGTTTTCTCGAATGCCACAGGCAAGCGGCTGCCATTTGACTAACGTTTCTCATTTCCCATAAGACTTTTATCAGCAATCCTCATACTCTCCTTCATTACAGCACTGAGCAAATTAATGACAAGTATAGATCCAGTGGTGTAACAAGTCATGTGTTGATATACTCATGATATCAGAGGAGGTTTCAATTCCCAGTATTATATGAAGTACTAGCGGAGCGCACTCAGACTTAATGCAACCTCAGTGGTGCCTTGCTCAGACTGTAGGTTAGCGGCTCAACACCACTATCTGTGCTCAGGGCGTTTTTGGAGCCACTTCAGTAATTAAGCATCATGTGCAAGCACCTACAGCCTACTGTCAATAAGATGATCAGAGCTATGATCTGCCCAAAATGATCAGCAACAACTGTTATGGCAGCCTCTTAATAACCACAACACAGCAGGCCATTAACATAACCATAATATAGGTTCAGTGAGCAATTAATATAACCACAATATTGGAAAAATATTCAAAACATAAATGAACATCTAATCAAATAAAATCACAATTAACTGAATTTTAGGGTGTTAATTAAGTGGCTAATTATTGTTTTGTATTATAATTAATTATTTAACTTGACGTTAGTAATTTTGAACACACCTACGGAGGAAATGGCGCAACAGACAAAGGTGTTGGAAAATCATGTTAGCGGAGGGCAAGAAAGGCATGAGAGCGGCTCGGCACTTGACCTTGTCGACACAATTGTTGAATTTACGTCACTTAATGACACGGTGAACTCAGCCATTGAAACAGGGCAGTGAAATGTGTATGGAAAATACTTTAAAAGAGAACATTTGAACGCATTTGAAAAGCTTAAAACTCCCAGGGTATAATTGTAAGAATAGTATAACTGGTAAATGAATCATCATAGGGGCAGAGTTGCAAATGATGTATGACACTTACTCATGGTTAAACGTGTAAAACATGACCCAGATCTCACAACTGAAATCTATGTTTTTCCCTATTCTGCTTTTTGTCTTTGTGGCAGGTCAGTGACTCGTTCCTACTACCGTAACTCTGTCGGCGGTCTGTTGGTATTTGACTTGGGAAACCGTGCCTCTTTTGAACACATTCGAGAATGGCACGCAGAGGTGTGTGCAAGGGTACAGCCTCACGTGGTGCTCTTTGTACTCGTGGGTCACAAAACTGACTGTATCAGTGCGGGTGGGCGAGCGGTGACCAGGGATGAGGCTGAAAAGCTCGCTAGCAAGCTGGGGGCTCCATACATCGAAGCCTCGTCGAAGACCGGCCACAACGTGGTTGCTGCTTTTGAGCTGCTCACCCGTCGAGTGTACCAAGGTTTGCTGAGTGGAGAAATACAGTTACGTGAAGGCTGGGACGGAGTCAAAAGCTCAGCTCCACGAGCCCTACTACAACAGCAGGCCCAGCAAGGTCAGCAAAATAAAGACAGTAAGCGCTGTGCCTGTTAGATTGCACGTACACTGGACCATCAAGAGAACACAGAGCAAAGTCTTCTGAGAAACCAGGACTTCTGCTCGACGCTAAAAAGCACTCTTACATGTGCACAAAGTTTCCCTAAATAACTTCATAGATACCAAAAAAAAAAAAAAAGGAAGAAAAAAAAAATTAGGAGTTTCTTCTAGAAGTAGGTTGTAATGCTGTAAGTTCACATGGAAGAACTGCAACAAGCTTGACCTATGCACTACGTCCAGACCCTTTTTAATAATTTGCTTATTGAATTAAATTGTCCACAGTAGTTTCTGACAAAAGTACATGGCCTCCAGATGTCCTTGAGAATATTTGAACTCTTAAAAATGTAAAAATGACTGTTGCGATTGTCCGGTTGAACATGCAGCTGACGGCAGCTGAGAGGTTATGTTGTATTAAACACCTTTAAACTCAGTGGGATCAAATATAAAGCATGCCTTTGTGTTCCTGCTGTTTTCTCAGCTAACAAGTGACTCGGGACTGTATGAATGACTAGATTTGCACATGAACATTTCAATGTCCTACATTCCATTTCTGACAATTTAACTCTGATACTCAGAACAAATAAACTCAAGGTGAAATCCAAGTCTTGTATTTATTCATGAAAAAAGCAAAACAAAATACAAGATACAGTAAAACACTGTGTTACATGGTGAAAAGTATTGCCCCTTCCCCTCCCAGAAAACCTCATTTCAACCCAAGTACACTGCAGAGTGGCTATACATATATGCCATACCTCACAATTAATCCCCTCACCTTGATTAATATCAGGCTTTATACAGTCAGAAAACACCTATGAAGGATAATAAATGTATCATTTCTGATGGACAAGGAACGTGATAACAAAAGGGATCCTTCTCCAGCAGAGGACAGTAAATTAAACAGCAGAGAACACTGCTGAGAACCTAAAGAAATGGCATACACACATCTAGAAAGCCTTCATATTTCTATAAGAGATTAATATGATTGATGTGACAAAATCCTACGACACTGAGCACAATGGAACACACGACAGCAAGGACACAGGCCAAGTCGCTACAGCGTGACAGTCCTTAGTGGTATTACCACCTGTACAGAAACATCAACATATGGGAGCCGAACAGCTTCCAACCAAATGGATCGTGAAAAGGAACTTGTTATTGCAAGTCATGGTGAGGAGGGAGAAGCTAAAAAAACCCAGTGACAGATCATTGATTTGCTTCATCCGACTTGACATCTCCATTTGAACAACATGGGGCTTCAGTTATGCAGAAAAGTATGACAAATAAAATGAACCAGAGCAAATATACAGCACAGATACTTGAAGTCAACACTCACTAAAAGTGGTAGACGTTGAATTTGAACAGGTTTTTATCAAAAATGAGATGTGAAAGAGAGAAAGGGTGGTTAATGGTACAGACACAACAGAAATGAAGACGCATTCCAGTCGACAGTGAACACTTGTTTCCTCTTTTGTTTTGTGAACTACACACACACACACACACACACACACAATCTGCATGATGCGATCTGCTGTAACTCTTTATAGTCTTACTCTTACCCTTCCCCAAGCCCCAAATTTGAGAGAGAGAGAACAGAAAAGAAACTTTAATAAAAGGTGTTTGGCGGGTGTCGGGGGTTCAAAATCTTGCTATTTTTTGGTCGTTTTACGGATCAGTGCCATTCTCTGAAATGAGAAAGAGTCAGTTAGCTAAATGATCTTTAATGCTTTTTAATACACAAAGAAGGTTCGTTTTTTTCTTCAGAGTAGGCAGTACATTGTTTACTAAAAGCAGTGATTAGATAATCATTCTAAACCAAAAATAAGTTGCAAAACAAAACAAAACAAAACAAAAAAAACACCATGGTAGTTCAGGATGGTTACCTCTTGTGAGAGGAAGAAACAATGAGCACAAATGAGACTGACCTGTTTGTGGGCCTCTGTGGTGCATGCCTTCTTATACGGCCGAATCTCATCAGAGCCGAAGCCAGGGATCCACATGTTCCACTGGCGTTCTGGGGAAGAGCACGGCACAGACATAAGCAACACCATTACAATTTACACCAAGCATATTACAGTCAGAAACTCACAGGGCTCAGCACGTTCAAGTTCCTGTGTGGGTGTGACTTGTGCATAAACACTGAAGTTCAAAGAAGATATTTGTGGTGAAAAAAATGAATGAGAGACGGCTGGGAATAGTATTGTAAAATAATAAACTCTCTGTTCGTAAGAAGTATAATGAATGGCCAATATGTTTGTAACAAGGGACTCGTAAATTTAACAAACTGTCAAACATAACAAGGCAGTTTCCACACTGTGGACCTGAACTGATGACACAGTGCCAACGCATCACCCACCCAGGTGTAACTGGACATCCTTCACCTCCAAAGTGTTGGACTTCCTGTGGCGAGCCAGCTGGCAGGCGGCTGTGACGACGCTCTCAATGAAGTCGTCAGCAATCTGCAGCAGCATCTGAGGAGGAACAACAATCCCATCAACTTACTACACAACCATCTCACCATTACTCACCCCTTCACTCAGCGTCCCATGACAACGGGGTTTTTTGGTTTGTTTTTTTTTTTAAATATAGCGAGTTCCGTGCGTATGAATGGGCTCTATTCTAGTTGGCGCTATATCGTGCGCTGCAACAGAGTAAGACGTACTTCTTCCACGTCCTCGTCCAGTTGTTCATTCGGGTCAATTTCTCTCACCAAATCCTGCAGTTTTTTCTTACTCAACACCTGAAGAAGAGAGAGAGGCTGTCAGTGTAACTCGTACTGGCGATGCTTAGCGTTCATAAAACTCACAAGAGCAGCAATAACAGCAGGCTCCTTAACAATAAGTAATAGACTAATAAACCATGTTTAACAGGAGAGCGTGCAGGAATATTCTAGCTTTTCTCGCGAAATAAATACATGGTTTGGACTTCATAAAAAAAAAAAAAAAAAAAAAGTTTATTAAAAAAAGATGATTTCAAGAGCCAGCATAGAGCCGCTGGAATGGACAGATCACAGATCCGTCTGTTACGGCTCACCTGGGTTCCCTCGGGGCTCAGTCTCCCAGCTGGTGTACCCAGGATCTTTCCTGGGCCTGTCGTGCTGTTTGCCATGCTGGCGGCGAGGGGTGGGACAGACAAAGGTTCTGCTTTGACAGCGCTAAAGAAATTGGAGTGGCTAGTCTGCGGCTGATACTGGGTCATACTAATTCAGACCAAGAATGTCAATCATGTGCCTCTTCGGAACCGGAGGCTGCACCTTTGGGTCAGGTTAGCTCAGCTCTTCAACTGCAAGGAAACAGACAGTTACTGCAAAGAATCTGACTTACGCCACAATCACTCAGCTTAAGAAAAAACAACCAAAAAATTACGGGCACTACAATAAAGCAATCTAAAGGAGTAGCAAGATGAACAGGGTCTTTCCACTGGAGGGTATGATGCTACAAACGTGCGTTTAAGAACCATTTTACAGTATTTGAGAGAATCAATATGAGCGTGGTTCTTAGCATATTAATATATTGACTGTCAGATTCGCAGTAAACAAATGGACTGGCTGGTTACACAAACGTAATGTAACAGTTACGAAACAGTTTCTGACTTATTTACCGATCGGTGGTACTAATAAATGCACCCTCCAAAATTTGCCTCCAGACACTGACCAACACCTCGAGATTTTCTTTAATTAGATTATCGACATAAATCTTGCCAATTATCGTGGCGTGCAAAGATGTAAAAACAAACAAACAATCAAAGCAAAACACCACAAAAAAAAACGCAACCACTTGCTTTCGTAACTGGTAAACTTTGACAGGACAAACGGCAACGAAGGGAACATGAAGATATACTGTATGTCAAACATAGCGACAGAATGACCCTCAAACTACCTAGCTTATGTCACTGTAGTATTAACTGGTAGCCAATTTTTTCAACTCTCCATGCATTTGTTTACATTTTAGCTTGGTGCAACTTACTAAGACCACGGATGCTAAGTGTAGTAGAACGCTAACGGACGAATAAGTTCATCAACGATTCGATAAAAACGCAAGGAAGTCAGATATGTTCTTTTGGTTTAAATGTGAACTGAACTGACATCAGGCTAAAGCATCGCAACTCCCGCGTTTTACTCAATTATAGCAGACTCGCTAGCCAACAACCTATGCTATCCGTGTACCTTATTAGCTAACACTCTGATCTGTTAGCGAGATTGGCAATCTGTCTTTGCCTTGTTTTGTTGTAATCAGCGCTCGCAATCACTAAATCCAAATTATAATTTACCTGAAAAGTGGGTATATTATCTCCCCATTTTTACACCTTTTTGCTTTCAGCCCTGCCGAAGTAACAGTAAGCGTTCCTCAGTTGTCTCTTACAACTGCCTCTGGGTCTTTTTTGTTCAGTTTCCGGGTCACGGAAAGGGGCTGGCGTTCACCCGCCGTTCGTTCAGTGTAATGAACAGTCTGTACCAATGGAATAAACAACACTGTTGATATTATAAACCATAATTAAATATAAATCTGCACTTAAATCAAGATCTACTACAACCAACAGCATCGCCGAGGAAACAACACACACAACCAGCGAGATAATGTTGAACTAATCGCACTGAAAAAACGAGTCTGTTATTGGGCAATTTTTTTCATAGTTCAGAGAGTGTAAAAGGAAGCACCACATGGCAACAACGGGAACCCTTATAGTAGTGTCAACTGAATGGAGTTTCAGCCCAGTTCTAGATTGTCTTTGTTTGTTTGTCTGTTCGTTTTTTGCTTTCGTTTGTTTTTTTAAATCAAGCAACGAAGACAGAAACAGCAGATTAATAAAATAATTAGACCTATTGTAATTCGGGAACCAAAAATAGGAATACTGATTGCTTATGCAATGTGTGTGTGTGTGCGCGCGCGCATGTGTGGTTTTTTTTGGGGGGGGGCATCTTAACAGAAAGTTACTTCAGATTCTATGGGATCTGTTAAAAATGTAGAGGTCTAAAAGAACATTACACATCAACGTAAACAATATGTTACCACAGGTCAAATGTCACATATACTAATGGAGTATGGCACTTTAAGCTACGCTATATGGTATGTATAATGGGAGCAGGAGGGGTTTTAAAACAGCAGTTACTCTGCTAGAGCAGCCTCATCCTGATTATCCTGAGACATTTCTATCCTGAGAGGGTTCAGTTTTTGACACAGCACTGAGATATCTGCTGTTCCCTCTTGCACTTACTCTAGTACCATACCTGTCTTTCTTCAGCATCATAAGTAACATCCTGATATTCCTGGTCAAACCTCACTTCACATGCACTAAACCCCTTTAAGAAGGCTTTAGGGATTATCCTCTCTCCATGGTGACTGTAGAAGGCCCTCAGATTGGACTAAGATCACAGAGAAAGGCTGACATCATGATACTGACATCATGCAAATGAACTGCACATGCACAAGAATGAACCAGAGAATGGATATGACAGATCTCATATGGTCTCATTCTCCTGTACAAACACCTCAAATCAGCCTCCTAAGTCTACTGTCAACACATTACACACATATGAAAGCACAGTTTTGTTCGTGTGCTTTTAAATAGTTTAAACAGAACCATCTCTCCATGTGATGCATGAAAAACGGATCTGATTGACCAGAGCGCGGGATTGGAGGAAAAGCAGCCCTACCAAACCGTGCAAAGAGCAATAATATCCGAGTTCTGATCATTTCATTTTCATTCTATATATAATATTGTGTATAGAATTGCTGTGATGTTATGTTGCTAATACAAATTTCCCATATTTTTCCCCTTAAATTAAGTGTCAATGCATTTGAAAGTTGGAAGCAATTTTCTAAAGGCTTTCACAAATGACTAACACAAACCTACTAAACTTAAATATATGACACACATCTTCAGATCACATTACAAACACTATACCTACAGCATTATCAATATTTGCATACAGCACAATGTAGTGATGCAATTTATAAGTGTCTCTGACTCGCAGAAGACTACAGATCTATTTGGATAACAGAATTTAATTGTGCCTTGCTGGTCTAAGGTTCTCGCTCCTTTCTGCCGAAAGATGTTATCAGGAACTTGGCAGTCTGGCACTGTCCATGGTCCTGACAAGTGTTTAAATTTTCTGAGCTTAGAATAAGAGTGAGGAGAGAACAGGCCAGAACAAGAACTACGTGAGAGCCAAGCTCTGGTGACACCGCATGTCAGTGTGTTTTCACGTATCAGGAGTTTCTCAGCAACAGCACAGGCCACTGAGGGATGTATTGTTCAGAAACTGAATTAAGAGCTCAAGCCTGGTCTTTCATCATATCCAAAACAGTCTCTCATTTGCCACTGTAGGAGGTCATACAGCGGGTAATCAAATAATCCATAACAAAGACCAGTGATGCACTTAAAAAGTATTTCCATTTTGGCAAGCTGTCTTTGACCATCTTCATCCTGCGCTTATTTTTTTTCATTTCTTTCAGAGGTGTAGGGTTCTCCGATATTTTATTAAGAATGTTCAGAAACATTAATCAGCAGATGTGTTTAAAATGTATTTATTGGGCGATAAATAATTCAGATTCATTACAGTGATAGATGCAGACAAGATTATAGGCTTGTCAGTATTAAAACCATTTTATATCATGCATGTTTCATCAATCAGTTTCTCAAAATGATTCCCATGAGTGTCCTGACGTTTTCATTTCAAGTAAAAACAGAGAAAAAACACACACACACACACACACACACACAAAAAAGTGCAATAAAGGAAAAAGACACACATTACAAATATTAAAATCAAGTGAACATCTTTATATCTGAACATATCAAAGAAACATGATCAAAAATATTTCAATATTCTCTCTGAGATCCAAAACTTAACGGCTGAAACGGTTGCATTCTCTTTTTTTGTACAGTTACGACCTTAGTCGTTATATCCTTAAAACACTGCCAGTTCAGTTCCTTCTCATTAACTCCTACACTGCAGCACTCGGAGGCAAACCTCAGAAATGAAAGACAGCCATTTGATTTATTATGTGATTTGAAACTCAACAGTCGACGGGAGGGAACGGAAAAAAAAAAAATCCAAGCCGTGTTCTGTTCTATTCCCTTTGTTTTAGCAGCGACTGTACAACTGAGAGATGGATCAGTGAAGTTAAACCGCCTTTGTAGTTTGTTTTTAGTGTCTTTGACGTGAATATCCTCCAGGTGCCGCCGTGCGCATACTAAGACAGAGAAGGGAATTTCAGCTCTGTGATTTCAGAGTCTGGGGAGCTGCTGCCACTGCGGTCGCTGTACGTGTCACTGAGATGAAAGAAGAATACAAAGGTTTCCACGTCTTCAAATATTTTACCATTTATCCATTTATAAGCATTTTCAATACCAGGTCTGAACTGAGGTTAAAAGATCAAAGTAAAGGAGGCTATAGAGATTAGAAAGCTTGACAGATATGACACTTCACCGGAGAATAAAGGATTTGATCAACCATTACTTCTGTGGTACTACTTTGTCAGTTTGAGACCACATCAGCATTTGTCTGGAAAGTTTTTGTTCCAGGAGCTAGCACCGAGTGCTTAAGTTAATCCATCACAGCTCAGCTGGAAAAGCATAAAATATATATAAAAAAACAAAGACTGAAATGTTACCGTGGCGACAGCCGACATCCTTTCAGTAGGTAGCTTTGAAGTTTTCCCGCTGCGGCCAGAAGGAGGCCAAAGTAAGGTGGTGATGGTTTGATTGGACGGGATGTGAATTCTGGATGGTACTGAACTCCGACAAAGTAAGCATGGTCTGCCGCAGCACAGAGATGAAACAAACAAACAAAAAATATGTGCATTAGGTTTTTGATGACTGATTCCTGTCAGGCAGGTAAGGGACGAGGGATATTCACTTACCATCAAGCTCAATGACTTCCATTCTCTCTCCTTCTGTATCCTGACCCACAAAGTGAAGCCCCTTCTCCTCAAAGTGGTGCTTCAAGTCTGGATTCACCTAGACAAAAATCCGTGTACCAAAGACAAAAAAACCCTAAAAATCGTTGTATAAAATCGACTTCAACGTGTTTTGCGTGCGCTGTAGCTCCTACAATCTAATTTCAGTGAATCTGCTTGTGATTTGTACCTCAAATCGATGTCTGTGTCTTTCATCCACATATTCAGCATCTCCATACAGTTTTCCTACAGTAACAGATACTGGCAGTCAAAACTCCACGCATATACAATGTCAGAATCTCATACACGTAAACAAGTCACACTGGGCAACTGAGGGGGAGCACAAGCGAGCAGGATCTCATTGCTCATTCCTGATTGGATAAGTTAGACATACTCAGAATGCTGCTGTTGCTTTTGAACATGGTTCTTCTCTTTCCCAGCCTCATGGTCCCGCCCATCTGACCTGGATTATGTTCCGGCATGTCAATCACCTGAGACAAGCACACAGGCACATCAACTCTCTAAGAAGCACCCAGGGACAAAAAAATAAATAAATAAATAAAAACCTGACAACGTTAAAAAATGCAGCAAAAGTAGGACACCTACCACTGGGTGCTGGGTCTCTGGATCAAATTCAGTGGAGTTGGCATCTGTCAGTTTGTCGGTGGAAGAGAGTTTGTTTATTTCGCAGATTTTAAGGCATTTTTCCTGACTGTGCTGAAATTATTTCTAAAGCGCTGAATACATTTTGTTGGGCCCTTAGCAATTTAAAACAGCTTAGCAACAGTAACTTTATCCGGTACTGTCAAACACGGGGAACGTTGTCGGGACTCACCTTGCCAGCCGAGAACATTCCGGGCAAATTCGCACACCGCCAGTTGCATGCCCAGACATACCCCTGTAAAAAGAGGCAAACAGCTGAGTTATTTGCTTGTTGACTATTATCAACATTGAAAGACTTGAGAATGTAATTGGTCTGTACCTAAAAATGGCTTTTTCTGCTTCCTAGCCCAACTAATGGCTTGAACTTTTCCTTCAGTTCCTCGCACACCAAATCCTCCAGGGACCAAAACTCCGCTGCAAGCAAAAACAGAACAGTCTCAAAAATGATAAGGCAAAGGGTGGCGAGCAAATAGAGAGGACGTTAAAGGCCGTCCATCATTCATATTTGTAAACTTAAAATAGATTTAAACAAGGCAAAGAAGACCTTTTTCTCAGTTATATACTTAGAGATACAATCACCCGATCATATAATGTACAAGATTTATCTGTATTCAACAGATTCAACAGATGGAATCTCCCACACAATTTAAACACTCTGTCACATGTTTACAGAAACGGTGGAGAACGTGATACAGCTCATTCTGCGGGATTGTAGTAGCTTGAAGATGTCTAGGGTTGCCAGGGATTGCGCAACGCCGGGTAGGTACAGTGTCCTGTGACACTCCTCCACGTACGAAAATACACACTCACTCAGCACTGCAGAGCTTCTGCCATGCCTCATGGTACTTCACTGGCTCCTCCTGCAGCGTGTTGGGCTCCAGGTCTGCGGAATCTATATACTAGACAGGGAGAAAGAAAACCTAACTGGGCACTATTCAACAAGGCTATTAAACAGTGACCTCATTTGATTTAGATCTACATATGCATTGGATTTACTTTGGTGAGACAACTTCTGAAATGAAGTTCAATTGTGTGCTGTAGCGATAATAAACATTAAAAGTCCACCCTGAACACATACACACACAAGCGTCAGAATTATTTATTTTTGACATCCAAAAATTAGGTCATTAAGAGTGAACAGTGTCTCGGGAAGTAGCTATCACCACTTAACAAAGCTCCTCTCTTTTCTAGCGTTGGTAAAGTATAGTTAGCTAACATAGACCACTGAAGGAATGTCAATGGGATTAAAACACAGCGCTGGTGGGAAACAGAAAAAACATGTCTCCTACCTTAACCTCCAGCTTGTAGTTGATGGCAAGAGCAGAGTGCTCCAGGGCTTTAATGACTGACGCATAAGAGTCAGAGAACTTGGTGTATTTTCCCACTAAAGCAATGGAACAGTGTTCCAGAAGTCTGTCAGACCTGTGGAGAGAAAAGACATAAAACAGCTTCAAAGATATCGCTCTTTAGAAGTTCATTTCACAACTTTCCCCCGAAGGAGATGTATTAAATGTCTCAGTGCCCTGACGTAAACTGGCCCAACAAAGATAGAGAACCAACCTGTCAGACATTTCTTTCCACTTGGAGAGCATCTTACGGGGACGCATTTCCATAGGCAGGTTTAACCTGTGACAGAAGTATTCCACCATGCCCTGGTCCTCCAGTATAAGAGGAACTCTATAGATGGAGGAGACATCATGTACGCAGATAACCTGAAAAGAGCCACAAGACAGTCATATGGTGATTTGACCGGGCGTACCATTTTAAGTCCTCAACGTTTGAACACTTACTTGAGTATTATGTATTTCACATCACTGGCAAAAAACAAGTGATGGTATATTCACCTGCTCTGGCTCCACATGACAGAACATTGAGATCTTCTCTTTGACGGCATTGTCCAGTTTTGTGGAGCATCGGCAAACAATCTGAAAGACAAAGCAGGGAAGATCTATGAGGACGTTCCAGCGGAGAGGTTTTTAAATCTGAGACTTTGGAAACTGGTAGTGAAAACTGTACTGACCAGGTCAGGAGAAAGGCCCAGTCCACGGAGTTCTCGAACGCTATTCTGAGTGGGCTTGGTTTTCTGCTCACCTGTGGCACTGGGCTAAAAACAGCATACAACACAGTTCACATTATACAACACTGCACAAACTAACAACATTAAACCCAACGATAATCCCAATGTTGTGATGACAAACAAAACAAAGAACAGGACAAATACTTCCTGACCCTTGACTAGTGTTAATGCTTAAAACATTTGGGCGAGACGGAAAAATCCCTCATCTTCATAAGTTTAGAAACAGTATTCCGCAGTTTGGTTCGTTCAATTATGGGATATATACTGCAGCACAGCTCTTACCTGAGGAACAAGGCTGACGTGAATATTGCAGAAGTTTTCCCGTTTCACTTTGAATTGAAACTGTCTGAAGGCTTCGATAAAAGGCATGCTTTCAATGTCTCCAACTGTACCTCCAAGCTGTAGATACAAACATAGTGATACAGCACGAGTAAGTAAATATCTACAAAAGACCAATCAGCTGTCACCAATCTCAAGTCACTCAGTGTCACACATTACACTGAATCTGGGCCTGTATGACTGAGGTCATCAAGAATTGGATTCAAACCTCTTGCCATTCCTCCTCATTAGTCCTCAAAGAGTGACGCTTAGGCCACTATCCTCTATGAACCTGCTGACCCAGGATTGCTGGCTGCGTTCCAACTTTAAAAGGAGCAAAGACTAACACACACAATCAGACAGCATGAGATTCATACCTCAATAACGCAGACTTGCGGTTCCACGCCGTCATCATCCACTGAGACCTTAGCCTGACGCATAACCCACTCTTGAATGGCATCCGTAATATGTGGAACAACTGCAGGATGAGAGGGTCCAATATTATAAGACCTTGGTGACAGGTTTGGGTTTACATCACTGTATTGAAAAGAAGATCTGATTTTTAACATTTAACCAGCAAGCACGGTAAACTCACCCTGCACGGTCTTGCCGAGATAATCTCCTCTCCTCTCCTTGTTGATAACAGACTGATAAATCTTTCCAGTTGTCAAATTGTTGTCCTTTGTAAGTCGTATATCCAGAAATCGTTCATAGTTTCCTAAATCCAGGTCTACTTCACCTCCATCATCAAGCACAAAGACCTCCCCTGTTACAACAAGAAAACATCGTTGAGTCTGGAGGTATGATAGTTGAGCAGCTATGTTCACTCCAAACATATGAGAACATACTTCTATGTACATACCTAATTTTATTTAAAAACATGCTTTAATTTTGGATTTTGTGAAGTACGAGGCATATTATCTTGCAGCTGTAGCTTTATTACTATAATAACAGGATCAGACATAGTGAGTAGTGACATTCACAACGCAGACTCTGTCCCTACTGAGGTGTTTAGTGTTTCTGGTTTAAAACAGTCTGACTTTCAGATCTCCTTTGAATTGTTATGGGAAAAACAAGAATGGTAACCAGTTTAGACAGACTTACCGTGTTCGTAAGGAGAGAAGGTACCAGCATCTATGTTGATGTAAGGATCAATTTTAATGGCAGTAACATGAAGGCCACAAGATTTAAGTATTGTCCCAACACTACTGGCAATGATTCCTTTGCCAATTCCTGATATGACACCCCCGGTGACAAGAATGTACTTCATTATTGCATTCAACCTAGGCCAGACAAAAACAGACAGCAACGAGTCACAAAGCAGTGCTTCTTTTCTGTTGTCTGAACTCCACATAGCTAATGGTCATCAACAATCCTTCAAGGAAGAAAAGGAAAATACACCACTGGTATCTGACAAGCCTATAGAACATTTGACTTTTGTGGACGTGAAAACTGGAAATGTATGCAAAAGGAACCGGTATGAGAGGAATAGTAGGAAGAATATATTCTACATGATAACGTTACTGATAATGATGATACTAGATGTAGAAAGAGAACAGATACAAAACTCGCACTGTATTTACACTAGCTATGAGGAAGTAACTTCCAAAGTGGCGGGAAACTGATATTTGAACAAGATGAACGGTGAACGAGATGACATTATTCTAGACACTATAGGGTGATGTTATCATTCATTTGTTAAGTAGCAACAGCTGCATGACATCCCCACAAGCTTAGTACACTCTGCTGATGTCCAATGTCGAAGTGACCGCATAGCTATCCAGCACTTGCTAATTTAGCTAGCTAAAGGTATCCCAGATAATGAAAACAAAGCTTTATTTGGGATTCAGCTGGTTAGTTGCTTAGTTTGTCAGTAAGTCGATTAATATCTTGAACATTAATAATATTCAGACATCAACAACATTACATAACAGCAACTGAATCAGGTGTTAACACTGCTGTCATGTGGAATGTGCGCGCGAATATGTGTGATATAGACGTCTTTGCATTTACCTTAACCGAAGTTACAGCGATGAAAAATACTTGCAAAGAGTGTGCGAAGACGCTATTTCTCTCAATTCATCGATCCAAGAGTCACGTTTGTCCGTCATCTGTCAGTGGTACACCAGTAATACACGTGTGGGCAAAGCTGACACTAGCCAGTCATGAGCACAGAAAGACAGCACTTACAGCGCATGCCAACAAATTCTTTAACAAAATGATGGACTTAATATGTCTGAACTCCTCTCCATTCTTTTCAATTCTCAGAAAAGACTGCGCACTCTTTTGAGGCTCATGAGTGTCCCGTATGTGAGCGTAGACTTTGACGTCATAACGTTTCGGGACTGTAAACAGTAAAGAGATATGCAACCCAGTTTGCCATGCTTTTAAACTAAGACAGTCACCAAAGACGAACAATTTCAAATTAATGTCGAATTACTACTATGCTCTTAAATTTCGGGAGGTTCCAGAGATTTTGTCATCCAAACAGTTGTAATTTAGTAGTCAGTCACTAGATGGCCACTAAGACTAGTTTAATCTTCTCAATGGTGTTTCTGAGGTTTCTCTCAGTACAGAATTAATCTGTAGACAACCCCGGCCAACGGTAAACTGTCTCACTGTCAGCACACTAATTTGGAGACAGAAGCCTTTAGAAATTAGCAACACTGAGAGAACAACTGAACGGATTAGTTGGTGTTTTTTTTTGTTTGTTTGGTTTTTTTTGTTTGCTTGTCTGTTGTGGTTTGTCTGGTTGGTTGGTTGGTTTTGCATTAAACTGATAGATTTAGGAAAATGGTTTCAGAAAACAGCTGAATTATTGTTAGATAGTGAGGCCAACTTTTACTCTTGAGCTCCAAAGCACACTTGGATTTATGTGAAGAATTCCACATGGAGATAATCATTCATCTGTAACTAAAAATAAGTTACCTTTTGGCAACAGTCACCACCTATCCATAAAACACTTAATATGAGCATGATGAAGACTTCAGTGAATTTCTAATCTCACGAAACTTTCACAGCTTTCCAAAATACTTTTTTCTCAATTTATTCACTGTCATATCTTCTTATTAGATCATACTGATCTTCTATCATTAATCCAGTATATTCATTGCCACTTGAGGCATATCTGTCAGATATGAAGCAAGAGTCTGAACTGAGCCCCTGTTACACAGTGACAGACAAAGACAAAACGACAGGAGATAATAGATCAGGAGCTAAGGGTACATCTCAAACCTGGGGAAGTCATGTCACTCCTCTTGTCTTTCTCAAACGCTCTGCCCTTTCTAAGAGCTGATGGTTTAGTAGCATTCTGTGTCATTCTTGGGTTAGTAAAACTGTGGATGCGTAAGATATTAATCTGATTGTGCATTTTTAAGTGTTTATAAATGGTATATGTATACTGTAATTTAAATCATGTGAAATTATCTGATGTTCGATCTTATATGTTCTTACAGTACACAGACACATACAGACACACGCGTACACATACGCATACACGCACGCACACCCACACACCCACACACGCGCGCGCGCACACACACACACACACACACACACATATAAAAAGGGCTGTAACTGTACTATGATACTTCATCAAATGTTTAAATGTGTCAAAGCCTCTTGAGGCATGTAATAATGTTTGTTTGCTGGAAAGTCAAAGCAAACAATTTGACGAACTGAAAACGGACATAACTGTTCACATGATGCAAACTGTTCGATCATTAAAAGGACCTGAAGGAGCAAAGAGTACAGTAACATTATCTGCTTGGCACTATGTTTTAAATCAACACTGACTCAGTCAGTAATGCACCAGCTGGTTGGAAGTTACCTACTTAAACTTTGAGTTGTCAGTGTGTGTTTTGAAAACCCAATGACTAATAACTGACAAAACATCTGATAAAAATCTGCTGTATTTCCCACTGCCTCTCAATTCTATGACTGAATCAGGACAATTTGCCTGCCTCTGCTAAATCAAGAGTTTATGTCGAAAAAGTTTATAAACAACAAACTCAGTTGCTCAGGTTTCAAATGTCATGACTTACTTCATGGTAATTTTTCTGTGTCCTCGTTTGTCGGCGTCATGCCTTTGACTCAAGGAGGCATAAAAAAAAAAAAATGAAAAGCCAAAGTTTGAAATATGAACACACTTTTGCAACGACGCGACACAAATTCAGAACATTACACATCATATCACACATCATTTCCCATAAATCTTCAGGTAGAGGATAAGCGTAGTTTATTACATCTGAAGATAAATAACATTGAATTTGACTGGTCTGACCCACAGCCAAACCAAAATTGACTTTTAAAGTGATGTGAATGTGTTACCCTCCACTCTCAACATTTTCTGAGTCACAGCCACAATTGACTAAGAGAACAGAAATGGCAGTTGGAGGGCGTTGTCTGCTGTGTGTCTCTGCTCTCCACTTGAGTCCACCCTCTGCCTGGAATGAATCTAATTTGATTATGGAGGCGAGTGACAGAGAGAGAGAGAGAGAGAGAGGGAGAGGGAGAGAGAGAGAGAGAGAGAGAGAGAGAGAGAGAGAGAGAGAGAGAGAGAGAGAAATGAGGCTAGAATACTGTACAAGAGTCACAGCTCTGTCTTCCATGAGCTGCTTATGCCCACACATGGTCATTTTCTTTGCTTAGCCAGTATAATTTCTTCTTTTTCTTTTTGGGTCTTCCCTCTTTGCTTTCTCAGTTGTGTCTTTTTTTTTTTTTTTTGTGAAATGTCATTCAGCTACCTCCCTAAAAGAAAACAGGGAGCTGTGGTTTCTGCTGATGTAACCTCTTCTATAAGGGGCATCACACTCTCTGTTGGGGAGGAGGTTGTTTAATTAAGCAAAAACACAAGGTCTTTTGTGTGTAATACCTACCCGTGCGTAATACACACCATGTTTTTAATTTCATATATGCATTCACAGAAACAACCACTGAACACCAAACATAATGAGTCGTAAATCTTGCATCATATGCGTCGTTCTAATATTCTAACATCATGTATGTTCTGAGTGACCCGTTAGTGTTGATGTTTTTAGTTGGTGAAGGAACCAAATAGAACAAATGACATTTTAGCGTATGAAAACAGTAAACATATTCTATTTGTTTACAACCGAAATGGTGTACACGACATTCTTTTTAAGGGAAAAAAAATTTGCTGAAAACATACAGTATAAATGAAGGACAGTGTAGGTCTTTCACGTGATCCTTTGCATGGAAAATATCCCAGAGTACACTACACACCATACTCATGTCAGATGTTAAAGTAGTCAACAAGAGGCTCTTTGTTTTTAATTTAGTTATTTAATCATTTTGTTGTGTACTCTGCAACCAAAAGAACGAACTGTAAAATTCATTGAGAGATAAACAGACACCATGACACCAAGACAAGAGTCAGAGAACATGATGTGACTGTCTTTCTGTCTTCCCTGAATTTCTAACATATTTTTTTTTCTTTTCATTGTAGCAAGTATGGCAATAATCAAATGTTGTGAAAGCTAAGACTAAATCTAGACTTAAATAATTGTTTTCTCACTGTGCAAGGAGTTGTCAAGCGATGAGTGCTTAGTTCTTTGAGCTTTTGTGCTTTCAATTATTCTTGTTACAATGTTTTCAAAACACTTGTGAAGCTGTACTAATCCTTAAAGTTTTATTAACAGCCTGTAACCTGACTGATCTGTTCAACAAGCCATTTCAACAGGGAGCACAGAATAAACTCGTAACTACCAGAGATTAGATGAGGTGGGACACCAGAATCATTAAGTTTAATGTATTACACTTTCCTTGACAGCTTTCATTCTCCCTGCTTTCTGTCTCTCTCTCTCTCTCTCTCTCTCTCCCTCTCTCTTTCTCACACACACACACACACACACACACACACACTCCATTGTAAACAGCGTGAGCAGTGAAACACTGCTGACTCACCACCTGTTCTTCAGGTGCTATCCAAGTGGCTCTGTTCTCTCAGGTAGGAGTCAGTAGCAGCAGTGTGAGTGAAAATGACTGTGTCAACAGCACCATCTAATTTCTCTCTAAACTCTCTCATTATTTCTAATACCTCATCTCCTTCACTGAAACATAATCCAGTCATTTAAATATACTTTAAGTTCATACAAGAAGAGACCAATCAAATGTATTTTCGGACAAATCTAGCATCAACCACGCATTGTACCAGTATCTAAGATTGAATCAAACTCAGTCTCACCATTGTACTCCAAATGACACCGTAACAAACTGACCAGTAAGTAAAGACACATACAAATACAAGCACCGCTCACTATTTTTCCAGATCTCGAACAGTATCCCTTATCTAACAGTCATCTATTTTCTAATGGTCAAATTGACATTAATGAGCCATTCTTTGTAGGCTGTGTTTGTGAGTAATCTGAACTGCGGTGTGACTACACAGGCCATCTGTGCTCGCTGCAGCCTGCGTGTAGTCGAGGATGGGCCAGCTCCTCTTGTCGAGCAATAATCTTTCAGTCACCCAGAAGCAGATGTCACCAGCACAAGGGAGCGACAGATTGCCGTGGTGACCATTGGCAGGGTAAAGGTGTCTTTGCCCAGATATGCATTGCAGATGGAGAGACCGGTCAAGAATTCGCGGAGTTTAGCGTTTAGAAAGATATCTAGTGAAGACAAAAGGAATGTAGTCGACGCTCTGTCGATTCCATTTTGTTTGTGACGTTCACGGACAAAATAACGTAAAATAGTTGAAAGTAGTTCAAATCTGCCTCACAACGAAAATAAAATTTATTATGAAAAAAGAGGCAACGTGTATACAACAATGAAGAGACTGGCTATATGTAAAACAATACAATCCTACGTTACTGCGTTATTTTTGGCATAGTTCACAATGCCTCGGAGGAAAGCTGCAAATCATTTCTACTCTGCTAAAAAATTAACCGAGTAGTAATTGCAGAGATGAACTGGACTCTACCAAAACACCGTGAACGAGCGTCCTTCGGTAGTACCAACAACAGAGAGAGGAACCCGGACGGGTGAAGCATTACATCCACCCAGATATCACACACACACACAGTTTTGTGTTTTCTGTCACATCCTCCTGTTTATATCTAATCTCTCCACATTGACCTGGGTAGTGTAATCCCTGTGTTTACTGTCTCAATATCACTCTTATGCCGTCTCTGCTGTTCCCATGACACTGACTCCAGACTGGGGTTCGTCTCTTTTCACAGCGGCTGACGGCTCCAATGGCGTAGCCTTCAGCTTGTTTTAAATTAATTGCTTTCCCCCCATGCATTTTTTACACAAGCAGCGGCATGTAGACCACTGTCATAAGCACCACATGGATTTCCTTTCCCGCTCTCTGCGCCTTGACACACCCCTGAATCAATGAGACAAAAATCCTTACGGGTTCAATGTTTCAAAGGATTTTACGAATCTTGAGATTCGCACGTCGGGCCTGAGGGGGCGGGAAGAGATACAGCGGGTCCACTTGAATATAAACTAAAAATGTAAATAAAACGTGTCTCCTGACATAACATTTTATTTGAATCCCCGAAAGCGCGCCACTCAACGGTGACCTATTCGCTCCGACTGGCGGACAGACGGGACTATCAGGCATGAGAGGGGAGTGGGAGGGCGGAACACAAAAGCTCCAGGGTTCTGATGTCACGACAGAGGACGATTTCCATAATCCCAAGCTGGGTGGCACACTTCAGTCTGTCACAGGACTTGCTTTGTTCAGTGTCTCTATTCCCTGAGTGTGCAGTATTGGGGCTGTTGTTCAGACTGTTGGGGAGTCAGGCTGTGGAGCATAGGCAATGCATTAACATGTCAAGGGGAGGAAAAAAAAAAAGAAAAAGGCTCAGGTCTGGGATGTTTGGAGGGTCAATTGGGGCTGACAAACCCCCAAATAAAGCTGGCAGAGCCACAAAAGAGGGCTGTTTAACTGCTCTTCCACCCCAAACCCAGCTGCTCCCCAAAACTGCTGCATCACAGTGTGCTGCTGACACGCACACACACACGCGCACACACGCGCACACACACACATACACACACACACATACACGCACACACACACACACACACACACACACACACACACACGCACACACACACACACTCACACTCATACACACGCACACACACACATACACACGCACACACACACACGCACACACAAACACACACACACGCACACACACACACACGCACACACACACGCACTCACACACATACACATACACATACACACACACGCACGCACAAACACACACACACAAACATGCACACACACACGCACACACTAAAGAGCTTGGGTGTTCACTTATGTTCACAGATCCACCTAAACACTCAACTTAATATAGACAAAAGACAGACAGACAGATTGGCGCTGCCTAAAAACTGCAATTTTATCACCTACACATGCTGTCATTATAAGCCAAGCTATCTATGTCCTTTTCTGTGACTCAGAGAGCCAATAAGAGAGCTCAGGACCTTCTCTATCCAACAGTGAATTAAATGAAACACGCCTAGGTGTTTCCCCGAAGCAAAAGAGACAAGACAAAAGTTGACAGGCTTTGCATGTTTATCTCATGTCATATTACATTTCTGACAAATGCCTGTGGATAATGGCAGTGATATTGTTTATCACAGTCTGGTTCTGTTGCAATATAATCACAATTTTATCAATGGTTAGCTAGACAGAAAGTACACAATGTATTGTTGATCATTCAGACTGTTAACTTTTTCAGGGAGAAGCTGAGACTTTTTTTTTATAAGTACTACTTCATTTTAGAGATATGAAAACTGTCAAAAACGTCACTGCATTGTCAACATACTTTAAAAAAGACCTCAACAACTAATGCTGGGAACCCCAGGAAATCATGACTGTGATTTTGTTGCTGTTGAGAATTTACATAGTTCGAGATTTTGAAGAGCAAGGTGTGAATTTTTCTATACATATGATTTCATTTTGGAAAGATGCACTGGGAATTGCCAAATACCTCTATGTCAACATACTGCAAAAAAGACCAACGACAAACCCTGGAAATGGCATAATTGCACATCTTTTGCAACATTCCTCAAATTAAATCATCTACCCATTGAGAAAGCACATACAATGTCCCAGTGGGCCTTTCCACTTCCCCTTGCACCATTGTGTTCCAAATGACAGGATACAGAGTAGGACCTCTAAGTCGCACCCAATTTGTTTTTCCTGAATTTGCACTCAGCGTCCAAATGGAAGCAAATAACTTCCTTTACTCTCAATTTTCCAAACGCGCATTTATGTCTCAGAAACTGGCCTTAGAGAGAAAATCCTGTCCAATAACGAAACTGCACTTGCTCACTTGCACACGCACACACACACACACACACACACGGACACACAGACACAGACACACACACACACACACACACATGCACAGACACATGCATACGCGCACACACACCCACATACACACACCCACACACACGCACACGCATATGCATACACACACACACACACACACAAAAAAGCAGAGTACCCAAAGGACGTGGCACAACGCAATTCCTCTAACTCTCCAAAAAAGACACTCTTCTCCAAAGAGACATGTGGAAGGAGGACCAGATGGTTGGCTCAGTTCCTCTTGAATAAGAATGCCATTATGTAAGTGGATTGAAGACTGGGAGATAGAGACTTGTTGTGAACCAGTGATGCAGTGATTTATATTTGGAGCCTGAGCCAACAAAGACAGACGTGCATCGCTTAAAATAACTCTAATACCCCAATTTGGCCACTCTGTTCCATTCTACTTACCTTCTTCAAGACCTCTGACTGAATGTGCTCCCAAGCTCAGTTTAACCAATCACAGACGTTGCTCTGAACAAAGAGGGTCGCGATAGGACAAGGAGAGTGAGAACTTCCGATATAAAAATGTAGCTGATACGTAAAAGGCAGAAGAGAGAGTCAAATAAGAATTTAACATTATAAATGTAAAAAAAAAAAAAAAAACAGTTTGAAATTCATCCATAATGCATGGATAATGCAGGAACTTTAACTGTATACAATATAAACCATTAAACTTTGAATGCCCATAAAGTAATTGAGACCAGCTACACACACACCAAAAAAAAATATATATATATATAAAAACCATGCAGTTTTGGATTTTAACTTGAATTCATTTAAACGTGAAAAGCTGTCTGGTTTGTTAAGCAGGTTTCTCTGCTGTTCTAACAGAATGTCATTCTGATAAACCGAGGCGGCTTATCAGACGTAAGGGGGTTGAGGGAGGAAAGGGAGGAGGTCATCTCTCTGTGAGTGGGGTTGAATGAGAAGGGGAAACTCAATCTCCTTGCACCGTATACCCTTTTGGCCCCCAGGGACAGAGAGAGGGAATAACAGACCCAGCTGTCCTTCACAATGGTGCTGCCTCTCATCAAGAGAAGCTCAAAGAGCTTCATTCAGACTCATTTTACCTAGACAGCTTCAATGGAGCCTCATCAGATGGCACAGGCAAAGAGGAATGTCATATTCCCTACTCCAAATCAAACCGTCAGATAGAATTATGGGTCTATCTTTTAGAGATGAAAATGGGCATCGTTCCTCAACCAGCTGAGCTGTTGCAACCTTTTTTTTTTTTCTTCTTTTTTAGTCCAGCTCAGAAGGATCCCTAAAGAGAAAAGATGAAAAAAAAAAAAAGATATATGTTAAGAAAAAATTCACAGATAAAATAGGCGACGGATCGTATGGCTTGCGTTGTGCTAATTTCTCTGTTCTTTCCCCTCTACGACCGCTGCTCCTCCTTCTTTCCTTTTTTTTTTTTTTTCCCTCCCGTTTCATCTCTCTTACACCGATCCTTGTTTCCTGAAACTCTCATTGTTTGTGTGTTTAACCGGTTCTGATCATCTGGGCAGAATGCCTTAGAACAGCTCCCTGCTGAGTTAGCGTCTAGCTGCCAACATCACAAACCGACCCTCCCGCCCCCGCCAGTCACCTGTGTACACAAGGCCGCCCACCCCAGGAGTCCCTGGACCCTTATCACACCACTGTGTGTGGGGGAGGGGCGGTGAATCAGCAGTATGTACTGGAAGCTATGACAGTTGGTCCCGCCCAAACAAAAGTGACTGATTAGAGAATGTGTAAGCACTGAGTTCCTGATATCTCCATTCACTGTCATTGTCTCTATCCTTTCAAAGGCCTACTGTGTGATGAACAACTTAGAGTTTCCCCTACATTTCCTGTGGCTTATGTTAATGGTGAGATGTATTTGTAAATATAATCTGTATTTGTGAATGTATCCCATTATGTTTCCATAAACTGTCAGCGTAGTGAGTAGATAAAAATAATGAGCCGTTGGTTTATTCTGGATTTCGAGTCTTTGTGTGCACACAAAAACACACTGGTTTACAGGCTTGTGTTTGTGTGAGAGAGAGTGAGAGAGTGTGTGTGTGTGTGTGTGTGTGTGTATTGTGAAGAAGAGAGCTTGTTTTGTGTCCTCTCATAGTCCCTGGGGGCTGTGTAGAGTCAGCCACTCTGACACAATAGACAGTGCCTAGGCCTGTGTCTTCTCTGAACCCCACCAACCTCTTCATGTCGAAAGGAACCAGCTTGCAGTTGCTTCTCAACCCCCAGACATGGCCCACCTCCCTCTTTCTCTCTCTCTTTCTCTCTCTCTCTCTCTCTCTCTCTCTCTCTCTTTCTCTCTTGCTCCTTTGTGTTCCTCTCACAAAGAGCCAAGTCCACTGTTTACCCAGCACTGGCCAGCAAGTGTCACCCATCTCATTATAACTCAATTACATCATTCCCATCCCTTCACAGAACACCCCACCCAAGCTCTCCTCCACCAGCTCCACCCTCTCTCTGAGCCCATGTATCCCAGTCTGCCATCAACATCTGTCTCCTCTCACAAAAAATGAGCATTAATTTTGAATATATAGCTCCTCTGTCATTACTCCTCTCCACAAACATTTTTCAGCCTTCAGGGTGAAAAGTTATTCCCAGTACGTGACCCCGTTTTTTGTTAGACGTCATGAATTAATATTTGTGTATTCTCTTGCCTGGACCATCCTCATGAGGGAAAATTTGTGTGTTATCCAATATCTGGTATCTACGTGACTCTAATGTCTGAGCACTCAGGAGTCTGGATTAAAATTGATTCATTTATCAATGGATGTTATTTCACAAAATACATTTGGGAGAATGAATTAGCTGGGAGGTTGGTGTTTTGATGAAATACGTGAAGAATGGTAAAGGAATGTGGGTGATCTGTTTGTTTATTTGCCTGGATTACAATCCATTTGCCTTTCTGCTTTTTCCTGACCTCATTTTTCATTGATCTTGGCAAGACTTCATAACATACAGAGCACTTCCTAAAGTGACCCATCAACACAATACAGTAACGTGACATATTTAAGCTACGTGACCCAGATGGGGCCGGGTGTTTTTTTGTTTTTCCAAAACGCTTGTCATTTGTCTTTCACAACACACATTTAAAATGTTCCCTCAGCCCTGATCTTCTCAACTTCTCTCACTTGAATGAAATCTCTGTGTTTATAAGAGTGGCCATGAGCTTCATGCTGTTACCTGTAAAACCAAAGAATTCAATAAATGAACGGCTGAATTATTAATTGGATGTCTGCACCATAAGGTCAGGCTCTCAGAGCCGAATATAGAACGGGAAGCCAAACTTTCCAAAGGGAGTGACAAATAAATACGTCTGAGTGCTGTAATAGTTTTTTTTTCACGGACGTCCTCTTCAACGTCTATCTTTTCCTTTCTCCTCTGCCCTTCGTAGATGCTTTTAGCTCTTTTCGCTCTTTGGGTTTTTTCTTTTTTTTTTTTTTGAGAAAGAGGATATGAAGAAGGGCCAGACTTTGTCTTCCCAGCCGTCTCGGTAGCCCCTGTTCTTTTTGACGAGGGCATGGTGAATGATTAATGGAGAAGGGCTGGCTGGCGGAGCTTTGGTTTAAGGGTAAGGACCGTCACACGCAGGGACAGGCTGCAGCACAATGAACCTCACAGGATCCCTAGAAATCCCAACAGCTGTTAATGACAACAATAAGAAGGTGTTTCCTAATCCAACAATACGCTGCCATTTGTTGAAGAATAGTAATTGTTAAATAAGATCAAATTGATGACTGAGCATATTGATGTAGATATGATAATATTATGTCTCATACATGTCATATCACGGTGTGCAAAGTTTAATTAATGGCTAACTTAACTGGACTTGTAAACATGTCAAGAAACAAAAGGTCATTCTGAAAATTCAAAATTAAACATTGTTCTTTTCTCTTTCTCTCTTTTTGTTCTGTTATTTCGGTCTCTGTCCAGTTCTTTTTCTCACAATGGAAACCGTAACTGCATTCACAGGGTTCAGTCTTCTGACAGGCCTAAAATTATCCTGTTCCTCTTTATTTCATCTCTGACTGAAGAATGAGGCAGCAGTCAGAACTGGGTTAAAGCAGTTTATTACGTATGCAAACAGAGCACAACAGATTCAGGCTCCAGATTCTGGATTTTCTCTCTCTCTCTCTCTCTCTCTCTCTCCATACAACAAAGGGTCTTGAGCATAAGACCCATAGGAGTAGCACAAAAAAAAAAAGAACAAAGAGATACATCCAAATACCAAAGCAAACATTAGGACATTAGTTTGGATTAAAACTACACAACAATAAAGCTACAGCACTGCTAAATGGCTTGCGTCATTCCTCCATTTTGTCAGTCATTAGGGATTTGAGTCTAACTGAAGCTCCCTGCAGCTGACTGAGGAGGGTTAAGTAGGGATGCTACTGTTGTCTTAGACGAAACCGGAATAGATTTCTCTGTCTTACTGCCGTGTCTCAAATTGATTTTTTTTTTTTTGTCAAAGAAATCAATAATGGCTATCAATGACTTAAAAGATGCAATTATTTACATTTACTTACCAACTGTAATTTTTAACAGTTCAGATGTACGGAACCATTTAAATCATCTGGAGTGTTCATATCTTTCTGAATAATACATAATGATCATTTCTGTTGTTCTATACAATAGTTTTTCCTCATAATTTGTACTCCCTTTCTTTCTAGCATTTTGTTATATCATTGTGTTATATCTGGAACCAGCAGTCAAAGCAGTATAATGCAGGAATACAGTCCAATAAATACACATTGGACATGTACACACACACACACACACACACAAAAACAGAGAGAGAGAGAGAGAGAGAGAGAGAGAGTGAGAGAGAGAAAGGAACAAAACAAGTCCTTGAAAGCAGCTCAGCGGCGTAAACAAACTGTTTTGGAAATGAGAAAGGATCACTTCCCATCCCTTTCCTCTGACACACAATGACAGGAAACGATTAACAAGCCCTGTCTCACAGGGCGGGAGTGTCAAGCACAGGCCTGAGACACTCTGAGTGCGTTCTGTTGATCTATCATCTCTTGGTTCCATTGTCCATCAGAGAGACGGATGTTCAACTGCAGTACCAACAAAGGACATATCTCACACTGGCAGATGGGCCAGCTTTCGGGTGAAAAATAAAAACAGTAAATAACATTATTACCAATTTGTCTGAATAGCAAACACTTAATCAGATTTCCAGTATTATGGCAGTATAAAATTTTCAATGGAACAAACAAGGAAAGACCAACACTGAATCTGAAGATTTTACCTCATAAAGAGGTTGAGTCTGTCAACATCTGAGACAAACAGATCTGTTTGTTTGGTTTGTTTGTGTGAGAGATTATGACATACCATTATATTTCATAAGACCTTATCAACTACTAATCATGTGCCTCTTCCAATCTTCGACATGGATTTATTCATTCATTAAAAAACTATGGCAAAAAAAATAAACGTACATAAATTGATTTGTTTGCTTGTTTACTTGCTTGAGACTTAAATCCTTAAACTATCTTGTCAAAACAAGCAGCTATAATAAACACTACATGTCATGTCCAAAACATTTCATTTTACTCAGAGAGAGAGGAGCTATTTTTCTCTTAGTCTCTGCGACGTCATCGCTCTCAGCACTCCCAAGCTAATATTGTCTAAAGCTATTAACCCGACACCTAACCAGAAGATATTCGTTACAACTCTTACGTGACAACGAAGCATAACAAAGCTGTTTGTCACAGATTTAATATCTTGGAATGTGTGTTTGGTGAAGGTTAATTGTGTAGCGCCGGTTCTACAGTGTATTATATGAGTTGTAAGGTATTGCATTGACAAAGGGGAAAGTCCTTGCCTGGGGGCTTAAGCTGACTCCACGCCGGGGTGAACTCTTTCTGCTCTTAACTTCATTTCAACAAACCTGCAAACGCTAATGAGATGTAGCGAAGCCTAAGATTAACATTCTTGTCTGAGAGGTTCGCCGAACTCTCGGTTCTTTAGCCAGGTGGCAAGCTAGCCGCACGAGGAACTCCGTCACAGACGGTACAGTAAGGACGGTTGACTCGTACAAATTTTCTCTGACATTTTTCTTTGATTGCGGTCACATGGCTATCAGGGCTGTTTGTTCAACAAAGGCCGCTGTTGTGTCACTATTTCTAGGAAGAGCATCGTCAAATGACCACAGGGTTGCTGATTTTTCAGTCAGCAAATATCACAGCATACCTCAGTAACTCGTTGTGTTTGCCTTTGCCGGGAATATTCACTCACACCAAACAAGCAAAGAAGTAAGTAAAACACTCCAAGCAATGAAGAAGCAAAGAAACTGGAAATAGATTATACAGCGTAAACAACAGGATCCACCCGAGGAGTTAATTAATGATTAAAGTAGCTTAGTATTGACCACCTTTAGCAAATCAAGCCTTTTGTCTGAGGAGTCTATGTGCTTATGAAGACTTAGAGCTCTCCAGACAAGAGTGTACAGCTGAAAACAGGGGGCAGCGTGAGGTGTTGGCTGACTGCAGGACGCCTGGAACGGGTGATAGCGTGTGTGGGTGGACGCGTCTCGGAGTCTAAGTGAATTAGAGAAAACAAAGAGACGCGTGTTCCGCCCGTCCCACACCCTCCTCAACCCCTGGAGGAGGAGCGCTCTGGCTTTTAATTACATTTGCTTTCGCTCGTGTCTGATGTGATGAAGATGAATACGTGGCCTAAACAAACTAGACATTCACTGTTATTGCCAATCACATTGGAAATGATTCAGTTTTGACTCCCCCGTGCCCTGAGCAGGTCAACATCCGATGGGCAAAAAACATTGTCGGCCGCCGCACACGCCAGGGTTCGTAGTTCAAAGTGTGTCGGCCTTAGCGACAACAGTAGATCAAAACGGACGTGTAAACCTATTTTGGACGGTTTGACCTTACGTCACATGGACAACACGCCACGATGACAACTTGCCTCAGTGTTTGACATAGCTTTCGGGTCACAAAAGTCATTTAGCTGTCCTGTGTAGGAATCAATAGCCTTCCAGTCAGGGTTACATGTTCACATCCTTTAGTCTCCTGGGACGAATATGATAAGTGGTATTGAAGAGGTGTTGAGAGAAACTGGTTGTCTAAATTGATGAGAGAAAAAATTTCAGTTCCAGAATCCAGCCTGAACTGCAGTGACCTTCTGCACAAAACATTTTGTGTCTCGGTAAATGATTTTGCTCAAATACATCTGATTCAGGTAACGATGAGATCGATCGGTTAGCATATCAACAAAACAACTTGACTGGGAAGTTTGCTGTTGACAAAAAAAAAAAAAAAAAAACCCTGTGGAATGAGTGTACGGGACTAGAGTTGAGAAATGCTGTTTTAGGACATCAAGAGGTCAAAATTCAGTCTTTCAAAATCAATACAGCGAGCAAAATCAACACGCGGCTTTGTTAGCCCTCAAGCCGAAAGACAAAAACAGACCCAACACGTCAGAGGATTGTAGTGCGGCAACAGAGAGAACAGAGAGACACGAGGAGTACAGTGCTTCAGATTCTCAGTAACGCCTAAAGATTCTGAGATCAGATCTCACAGTCAGGGAGGGTGCCTCGCTGGACAGCTAAGACAATATCTTCCAAGAGCGAGAAAAAAAGCCGGGCCAAAGGATTGACTATGAAAGCTGACTGGGAGCTCTCAGCAGTCAAGCTGGACCACATAGTTTTATCTCAGCTGGAGGGGGCAGGGAAGCTGTGGTTTCCACCTAAAAAAAAAAAAAAAAAAAATCCACTTTCAGAACAAATTCCAGAGTACTCCCTTTCCAGTACGCTTTAGTAATAATAAGGCGAAACAACAAGTTGTTATGCAATATTGTTTTGGGGGGCGTTTTTCATGAAACGAAAAAAGGTTTCTGTGTTGTTTGCATTGTAACAGGTGTCACTGAAAGAAGGGTTTTTGGTGCAGTTCCCTAAACCGACACTACAGACTACGACAAGCAAAAAAAAAAAAAAATTTGTGGTTTGAAGTTGACACCAATTCTCCACCGTTCACCCTCTCAGTTGTTTTGAGAATAAACAGGAAATGTGTGGCATTTTATGAGGGGGGAGGGGTAAGACAAACACTAGAAAGTGAGAACGAGAGAGAAAGAGAGAGAGAGACAGAGAGAGAGAGAATGAGAAATCAAGGTGTTAGCGCATATTGCCCCGTCTTCTGGTGTAACGTTGTTTTTGAGACATATCCTGAGAATTTTTTCCAGAATGAGGCTTTAGTTCCTCACACTCTTTAACACTCTCACACTCTCATTTCTATCTTCTGAACACACTACAGTTAATGCAAGACCCTGAGGAAGGAAATGACAGGAGATAAGACAATAGAACATGAAGCGTGTGGAGAAGGGAGAGAAAGAGGGAATGAGAGGAAGAGAGATGGTATGCAGGCAGTGCAACTTGAGGAGAAGAGGGGGTAGGGAGCTAGTTGTTGAGGGCGGAGGGGGGGGGGGTCTTTTTGGTCCTGTTTGTGCTCTGGTGTGACAACAGGAGGGAGAAGCCATTACTGACACCAGGCCATTTGTTCTGTCTTCTTTGGCTTGTTTGCTAATTCAGTATTGATTTGTGAACCTCATTAAATAAATTCCTTGAAGAGCAAGAAAACACAAAAACCTACATATCTCTTGACCTGAGTAGCTGTAAAACATATTGCGTCGATGTAAAGTATGATTGTAGAATGAAATGGTAATTTATATCCTTGTTTGTCACCTACAAATGGTGTCAGTTTTTTTTTTTTTTACCTGTCAGCATTTTTCTTTTGTGGCATTTCAAATTAAATGCCAAAATTAGACATAAAATCTTTTAGCGGCGTTTACTTAATGAGCCTCTTTTCAATTAAGCAATCATTACACGGGGTAAAATCAATGAAGAAATCTTAGCTTTAAAAGTCCCTTGACTGTCTCATCGTTGTTTTAGCCTCGGGTACTCATTGCAACAGAGACACTTCAAGTTTGTCTGATTTTGCTACAGTAAAAAAGCTCATTTTGTCTGGAGATTACACCTCTGAATATCTTCAAAACCCAGGACAGCACTCGACCTGATGTGAGCTGTTTGCCTGTCACTCTGTGTACCTGACTGTAGGGTTCTGATTTTAGCTGAAGGATTACACACAGGCTATAGCGTACTGGATTCCTCTCTCTACACTGATACTCTTTCTGTTGAATTGGCCTTTTCATGGGCTGATTGTGTGAGGAACAGGCATTGATGCAGCTACAGCACACAGAGACCTCAGCATGAGGTACAAACCCCCCCCAACCCCCCAGCCAGACTCTTTTGTTTGGACCAGAGCGCATTGTGTCAGTTACTGGTGATTTGTCTGTAGATTCAACACGTCCGGTGGTTTTTTGACGCAAATAGCATCAAGAGAAATTTACAGACACAAACTCTTGGAGAATCTTCATCTTAAAAGAAAGCGAATATCTAAATTACGACAATTTGTGATAACGTCGGGGAGATCTGTCAATGCGTTAGCTTTTTTTGCAAACTGATATATATATATATTTTTTTTTAACATTCACTGAGTAGTTTGAAAGACATTGAATTCATACAAAAGACAATAGGAGACTGGAGAGGATGCTTACACTGAAATCATTAAACCAAGAAAATACACACACACACACACACACACACATACGGGCTTGAGGACAGAGTGGCAGACTCCTTGACTGCCTGCTTAACCCAAGTCTAAGACCCAATGAGAAGAATAATGAATGAAGGCATTTAACAAGTGTGATTCGAGCAATGCGTCGATGAGAAAGACACATATGCCACACAGACAAAATCTTCAATGCTTTCCTGCTCATGAATAATTAGGGCATTCTCAAACAGAGCAGATGTCTCTCTCTGTGTGTGTGTGTAACACTCCAGAAAGAATGAACAAACCATAGATTAGCTTGGAAGAAAGAGTGACAGCGAGGATTTTAAAAGAGTCCACACAGGCCTGATTGAACAACCATTCTCCTTTCAATAGAGGACACTGACGAATACAATCTCTTCTTCTTTCTTCTTCTTCTGGGCTGACACACTGACATACGCACACACGCACATACACATGCGCTAGCGCACACACACACACACACACACACACACACACACACACTTGAAGACTAAACAGAATAGGACAGGCAGCGTCCGGTACCACACTCATTGTATCACTGAAGCCATAAATAATTCACCACCACTCAAATATTGATATGGAAATCACCACTCAGCATCTGACTGCTAAGATATAGACAGATTGTTTGCTCTCATTTCTCATTCTGTCCAAACAATCACTCCTGCTGACATTACCTTTCTGAATCCAAACTCATACGTCTCTCTCTCTCTCTCTCTCTCTCTCATAAACAAACGTGAAGATATTTATGATGGCATATTTTTAGAAATATCTTTTTTTTCTTGCTCTCTCTTTCGATAGCAATTTCGAACACGCTTTTTTAGGCGGCATTCCCGATGACAGAACCAGTTTGGTCTTATGACAACAGAAAGTCGCGTACATGCTAGCCTAACATGGCAAAGCCATAAATAGATGAAAAAGAAAAAGAAAGAAAAAAAAAAAAGAGACATGGTTCTGCCGGACTGAATGGAATGTATTCAAGTCCCTGTATGCATTGATTTAACCTGACTAAATTTCAAAGGTTGTGGGAGACATTAAGCGAGAGGGAGAAAAAAAAATGCAGAGAGAAACAGTTGACCATTTGTAAAAGGATCACAAACATTCGTTTGTGATGCGGAGACACTTCTTCACGTGGAACCATGCCATCATTGGACTAATTCTCCATACCATTCACAAGCTCCGTCTGAAGGTCATTTAAGGAAAACATGTGACACACAACGTATCGATTCTTCCATCCGGAATCTTTAAGTAGGTGGCAAATGGGACAACTCTGAAAACTCATGGTTTTGTAACCCTGTAAATGTCGACATTATCTAAGTTATTGAATGAGTAGACTCCGCGTAAAAAAAAGCAATCATTTCTGGCATTGGTTTCAGATTTTTTATTTATTGACCAAATGATGTTTGTTTTTGGGGGTTTTTTTTGGTGAGAGAAATCAAATGAACAGTTTTGATACGCAGCAATAGAAGCTTCCAGAGATAATCTGACCTCTTGATTATCAAATAATCTGTTATATAGGCGTCCTTGAGGAGCTGTGGTCTTCATACAGTCTGAGCCATAGGCAGATTAGATAACCTCTGACATAATCTGATTGTGTGGAGGAGTCGCTCAAGCTGTGTTTTCCCTAAGCCACGTTTCAAGGAAGTAGGAGCGCAACAGTCAAATGCTGTGTTATTTTTATTTTTATTTATTTATTCATTTATTTGACGTCCTTGTGAAGGTCTTTTTTTTTCCTAATTATGAAACAGTGTACAAAAAAAAGACACGTTAT
The DNA here is from genome assembly GCF_902362185.1 of Chanos chanos. Lineage (NCBI taxonomy): Eukaryota > Metazoa > Chordata > Actinopteri > Gonorynchiformes > Chanidae > Chanos > Chanos chanos. The sequence continues at coordinate 39,666,622 of NC_044502.1, forward strand.
GATTTCATGAACTCCTGGGGAAAAGACCTTTTGCTCAGCATAACAGGAGCTGATATTACGTGTGGGGTTCGACGAAACTCGTTCAGACGTGCGTCTCCGTTGTTTAATCGCGGGGTGTACTGCTCCTCACCAACTGAACGATCAAAATACGTTCCTGATCCCAAATGCTCCAGGAAACCCAAAAAGCTGTGACTACGGAATTCCTTCCTTTAATAATGATATCAGCGCTGTACCAAACATGGCGATGAGTCTCCATCTGATCTGATAACAGAGACAAATAGTCAAATACCAGGACGCTCGTCTCACCGTTTCAGTCAAATTCTAAAACGTACACAACACTTCTCGTCATTATCCTGTTGTTCTTTCACTTTCTTTCCTTTGTCTCTAGAGGGAGAGAGAGAAAGAAAGAAAGAGGGATATTCAACAAGGCTAAGTGCAATAGAGTACATTAGTGCCAATAGACCAAATGGAATACAGCTTAAGAGGAAATTCTGTCTTAGGTTGCCATGACTTTGGTAGTATAATTGATAATTCTCTTGACTGGAAGCATTCATGATTTACTGCAAAGAGGAGAATATTTCTTTTTGATTGTATTAATGTACCGTCAAGATGCAGAATTCATGGACAAATCGAATGCTTTGACGGTCTAATTAAAATAGTGAAAATCCAACATTGATAGACCATCAGTAAAGCCAAAATGCTTATAGATCAGTGATAGAGCAATAAATTGTCTTTCAATATTGCCAAAGCACAGTACAAATCCACACAGACATCTTGTCCTCAGTTATCTTAAATTTGACCAACAGAACATTACGGTCCATTCAGCCAACATCCTCTCCCCTTTTTTTCGTTCCATTTAAAACGGAGAAAAGCCTGTTGTCTGAACAGTATCTCTCCCCCAATTTCCTGGGTAGGATGACAACAGTGTGTGGGTGAGTGGAAAAACAGGATGCAGACTGCACACTGGTGGGCAGTGGGGTGGACTGACTGCGCTGCAGTATTTGCTCATCCGAGAATTGCTCAACTCTCAGTGCCCGTGGCCACAGACACACACACACACACAAACACGCAAACACTCTCTCTCTCTCTCTTTCTTGCTCGCTCTCTCTCTCTTTCTCTCTTAATGGAGGGGAGGCAGTCCTGCATGTGTCCTGGTATAGTGATGCCACTACATTTGATAATCTCCCAGTCCTATTAGGGTATGGTGCTTACTGACGCTTCTGTGGAGTCAAGCATGAGGTCAGTCATCAGACGTAGCTTTGTTTAAAGAATACAGGGCCTTCTTAGTACATGTGGAAGCCTTTGGCCTCTGGCTATTCACCACGAGAGGCTTTTGTGCCATATAATTATTCTGGAGTGTTCTAGAAACTGGCCGGATAATGCTGGCACAGGATAGTGATGAATAACACTGCATATCAGTAAACAAAAACCAAAATCTAAAACAAACAAACAAACAGCAACAATATGAAAACCCTGCTGCACAATGAAACTTTAAATCTGAAGTGTATCCTGTTTTATTTTTAATTTTTGACTGACAGTTTAATAAAAACAAGTTATTAGGCTGTCTGTCACTGATCATGGTGAGATATGATAGAGCTAAGAACCAGTACCAAATATTGTAGTAAACGTCCCCATCAGACACAATGCGGCATTTAAAACTTAAATATCTCTCCAAATCGTGTTATGTATGTCGAAAGCACCAGACTGTGATACACTAGACTGTTTTGTTTTGTTTTTATGAAAGTCACAGATCAAGTCAGTGTGCAGGGTGTGTTGTTGATAACATGTTGGTGTATGTGGAGCCTGAATACGCACTAGGCTCCTGAAGGACTTAGTCATATGCTAACACTCCCGAGAGCTTGTTTTCTCTCTGCCTTTATTTTTACCAGGAGAGACAGGCCCTTGACGTGGCCATACCAGATCTGTTTACAATCAGTGCATGTGAATGTGCGTGTGTGTGTGTGTGTATGTGTGTGTGTTTGTGTGTGTATACGTGCTTCTATGTGTGTGTATGTGTGTATGTGTGTGGCAGGGGGTGAAAGGCGTGTCAGTGGGTGCTCTGCCCCCCTCTGCTCCTCCTGACATCTGCGAGTCAATTAGCTGACTGGAGAGAAAACATCCCTGCCCCCTACACTAAAGAGAATGAGGCCTCAACCAGGCAGCCAGTCACCCTGTGTGTGTGTGTGTGTATCTGCGTGTGTGTGTGTGTCTGCGTGTGTGTGTATGTGTGTGTGAGAGAGAGAGAGAGAGAGAGCAGGCAGGCCAGTGAGCTCTGATAGGGGGAGGGGGAGGGAGTGTGTGTGTGTGTGTGTGTGTGTGTGTGTGTGGTGTTGGGGGGATGGGAGAGGGGGGTCGGGTGTTAAGAATGTGGCTCTTGGTCTGTTCTTTTGTGTGTTTTTGTGAAACAGGAGCAGGAACTTGGCCTGCCAGGTTTCTTACTCCCCGCAACTCATCAAACTAAGAGCCTCCTCTTACTCACGCTGAAATTAGAGTATGACTTTGTGTGAAGGATGAAGTAATTGCCCCTATGGATACACACACACACACACATACACACACACTCCCTGAAACACTTTTGTTTGTGTCTTCAGCTCTATATAGTATCTAGCTTCACTTAACAAACCTCTCCCTTCTCCCTTTCTCTTCCAGCTCCTCTCAATCTGTGTTCTCTTGTATTCTGTCCTGTCATTCCCTCTCTTACTATCAGGCACTGACACTTAAATACAGTCAAGTGTACAGAGTAGGTCTACAAAGGGTAGAAAACACAATCAGAGAACATAAAGAACTAAAGTCTCTTTCTGACATTTACACAGGGCATGTCACAAAATCATACCAGAAGACTGGACAATGTGCACCACCCCCATCTCTCTCTCTCTCTCTCTCTCTCTCTCTCTCTTTCCCAACCATTTCTTCGTTGTGTCTCTTGTTTGGTGAGCTGCGTGTCTCTATGCTCCTGACTGGTGCGTCCCACATTCCCTTTCCCAGTCCCTACTGGCCTCCTTATCCTCAGGCCACTGCCATGGAAATATGCCTCAGTCTCAATGCTAATTATTGAAGAGCCGCCGCCTCATTAACTGGGCTGGGAGAAAATAAATGATTCATGCGTCATTCTTAACGTGACGGTGCGCACAGCCTTTCTTAAACCCACCTTTATCCCTTCTTCCACTGACTCCTTCAACAAGTTCTTCTCCATCAAGAAGTTCAGCTGAGACACACGGTCATGAAGAAGTGACCATGCAGGCTTAGTTCTTCATGCTGACCGCACATAAGCTGGGAGGTCCAGTCGAGTTATACTTGACTGCAAGGAAACTGAACATCGTTTGACAGGAACAGAGTCAAAGTCAAGTCAGCAATTATATATATATATATATATATATATATATATATATATATAAAAGCCAGATAAATTATCATGTGATATCTAATTTTAAATGTTCCACTTTATGTCTCAATTTCTTACGGGGAAGCATATTAGGCCTCTAATGCCAGATACAGAATGCTCACTGCCGAAACCTCCCATAGAGACGGATATTAATACGGCCGTTTCCAAATGCCAACAAACAATGCCAGAGGTAAAATGTCACCCTTATGCTTCACTGCATTCCATATGCAAATAGGCCATTTCATTCCTATTGATGCTTAAGGATGGCAATTGGAATGAGGTCTGAGTGGAGTCAGGCAAAGCAAGCAAAGGTTGGAACGTAAAAAAAAAAAAAAAAGCCTTCAGGCAGACACTGCCTGAGTGTTTGTCTACAAAATGTATCTAAATGTAAAACAAACAGTTCAAGAGCCTTACGTGGGAAGTCAGGAGATGTTCGAAAACTGTTCAGCACCCGGCTTATTTGCATACATCTGCCGAGGTGGCTGTCACGGCCGGTCACGATGTTTGCAGCCGTTTGAGGGTGAGGCCAATTTTCAGTGACATCGGTGTGGTGCGCTTATTGATCTGCCAGGGCCATATCATGCCCCTCAGCCACTGAGAGGGAATTGATTGATAACCCTGTCTCCAGAATCCATAAATAAACAGGAACCCCTTCACCTTGCTATGGAGAAAAGGGAACGCGGTGGCAAAGCTTGCCTGGTCTTGCCTTCCATAATTTACAAAGAGAGAAGAGGGTTGTTCTCAGCTACCGAGAGTGATAAAACAAAAAAAAAGTGTTTGCTTTAAATCTTACGACACCTCGTATACATCGGGCAAATACTCTGTATGTCTTTAAACAATGCCAGTGTTGGTGCACAGAATAGCTGTTAATTTGTGCCACGTTTGTCTCTGCGCATAACTCGTTTCTTGTGGAGTTTCGACCATTTCATAAGTATCAACAGCAAAGTCACCTTCAGTGGTGAGGGGAAACTGGTAGAGTAGATAACACTTCTGCAACCACAAAGGATTTCAAAAAACGGAAGTTGAACTATAATTGAGTAATACAGAGCGCTCTCCAAAGCTGGACTGTAACAGTCTTTCTCGTTTGCTTCGCAGCAAATTCCCCTATTTCCCATTTAGTAAAACTGGCGGACTTTACATCAGAAACACGCTCTCCACCCACGATCCTTCCCCCCCCCCCACCATTCCCCCACCTACCCAGGACCTGAGCATTCGGGAGCTTCAACTTGTCTGTGATTGGACGATCTGAGGTTTTAGAGGAAGCTCAGAGTGTATTTATAGACCCATCTCATTCGCTTGAACAATAACAGCCCCCCCCCTCCCCACACACACACACAAAAAGAGAGAGAGAAAGAACAGTCAAAGTTTTAGTTTCACTGACGATGTGAAAATGTAACTGAACATACATGATTGGACACAGGCCCTGAAAACTTTACAGTGGCTTCAGCAGTTAATATGGTGGTTAAATTTTTTTTCACTATGCAGTTGAACTTTTTAGCTTCCATAGGTAGTAAAAACCAATGGTATTTATGAGGTTCAGAAAATCCACCCAGTCTGTTTCTATTGATTAACATGAGAGAGTACCCACAGATTTTTCAAATACAAGGTCAATAACCTGTGTGTTTATGTCGGTGCATTTTGAACAGTACGCTACAAATGATCTGACACATTTCACTTTTACACAAAGACTGCAAATCACATACAGCCTGCAGCATGTCCCGATCTTCTGCACGAATCGAAGTTTTAGGCAGGGATGTGTATACACACCAAAGTTACCAAAAGTTTCTCTGCTCGCCATAGCAACACTACGATCTGATCTGTCATCTGCCATTTTAGGGAGACGTGTTCAGTACTGATAGAAATACCAGTGTGACAGTTTGGGTCTGCAGCACTGTCCAGAGAGTGCTAATTGTCTTAACAAGAGAGATCTGGACACACAACAGAAATCCCATGTAATCTGCCCTCAGTGTAAACACCAAGAGAATCAAACAGGCTGAGCAACAGCTACAAAGAACCACTGCCATTACACAGTCTACTCCCACGGGCCTAACAGCTGTAAGCAGTCATCTGCCGCTGAACAAGTAACTGAAGAACGAGTGTAAAAACGTGCGAAATGTAGGACTTCTCACTTCTGAAACCCAGCAGAAAGACGCAGATGAAACACAACAAAATAACAGGTGTCAAAAAAAAAGAAAAAAAAGCAAAACTTGGGGTGAGGACACCACCTGTCACCTGAAGTTGCTACGAAATGTCTGTAAAAGGAGTGCGTTATCACTCACGGTATTAACAGCTAAGCAACTTCTCATTGTTTTTTTTTTTGTTGTTGTTTTTTTAATCTTTATTATCTTTTAGATTCTTGGGGGAAAGTGACTGTCTTTCTGAGGCAGATATGAAAGACCGTCCTTGCATTTGCTGCATCGTAAATTTGTTTCCTCGTGAACTCAAACTCCTTTTAAAAGTCTCTTTTTTGCAGTCCTTTAAGGCCATTGACTAGAATATTCCACTGTTGTTTAAACGGATGAGTGTGGTGCTGGTGGTGGTTGAGGGGTGTTGTTATGGTGATAGATCTGATTTGAAATGATCGGACACGGGTCTTGATAATGCCAAAGGAGCAAAAATGAAATATCAACAATCTTTGAAATGTAAATGTGCTTGTAATAATATCCTCTAAATGTTGTCGTATTCAAACTGACACGCTTAGCTTCGACTTTGTCATTTTGCACTCCGCTAATATCTAAACCGTGATAACGTATTTTTGTCACTTTTCTGACAATTTTGTGATATGGTTTTTCTAAGGCTTGTTGTTGTATCAAACACCCTGCGAGACACTGCATTACAGTCTCAGCTGGTTAAGCTAGTTTTCTGACACATCCTTGTGATTTGCACACTTGGAAGGGCAGCCAGCTTGCTAAGTCAACCGCTCCGAACCGGTGAGCTCTTGTCCACATTCTTTACTTCTGCATGGTCCTCTCTCTCTCTCGCTCGCTATTGGCCAGCATGAGACTCATGCCAAATGCATGCACGCATTCCAAACACAGTGAGGAAAACAAACCCAGGCCAGGACACTGAGCTCCACCAAAAAACACTGTGGAGAAACGAACGGCATTCCAGAACATCCCCACCGAGCAAACCGGCCTCACTCCACAGTTATATGCAAGAGGAGAAAGAAAGAAAGAGAGAAAGAGAGAGAGAAAGAGAGAGTGAAAGAAAGAAAGAAAGAGAGAAAGAGAGGATGAAAGAATGAAAGAAAGAAGGAAAGAAAGAAAGAAAGAAAGAAAGAAAGAAAGAAAGAAAGAAAGAAAGAAAGAAAGAAAAAGAGAAAGTAAAGGAAAGGAGCTAAATAAACAGGCCGGCTGGATTGAGGGAGAAAGTAATCTGTGACACTGTACAGTGAAGGGGGATGGGCAATGGGAGGTCTTCTCTGGAGGATTAACACAGCCACCGACTGTGACTTGAGTAAAAAAAAAAAAAAAAAACCTTCACTACTATTTACAACTGAACAATCTGAGGCTTGACAGCTTTACTGAAAGCCTAACATGTATATCTGCGCAATTGTCTAAGTAAGTTGGACAAAGGGTTACGTTCGGCAAACTAGCGTTGCGCTTCTCATGAACTTCCGGAATGTGTGCATGCATAGACAAATACAAGCACGAGCACACTGACACATGCAAACGCACTTCAAACACACACATGTACACACACACACACACATGTACACACACAAACACACACAGACACACACACAAACACACACACACACACCTTAGCCTAACCTAATCCTCTATGCTTGCCATATACAGTCACTCCCAGGCCACACAGTCCAGCTACTTGTGGCAGTTGGTGGCCCCCTCCCCCACCCTATGGTCTATGGTCTCTTTGCTAATCAGGTGTGGGGGAGGCAGTGTCTGTGCCAAGGCATACAACTCTCTCTCTCTCTCTCTCTCTCTCTCTCTCTCTCTCTCTCTCATACACACACAAACACACACACCAAACATACATACAAACACACACACACAGGGGGAAGAAACTGAATCATATCACTTGCACACCTGACCGGGTGAAACATGTTTTACCTCCCCTAGGCTGTGGCACTGTTGTCTGTTTAGTGGGGTGTGGTGAAGTCTTTATGGCTTGTCAGTTTGTTTAGATATGATCACCTGTTGATATCCAATGTATGACAACGAACTCACAAATCCATGTACGTGATGAAGGGCAAGTTCTCTACAGGGGAATGACTTAAAATAAAATAGGAAATCATGTGGCTAATTTTCCTAAAGATTATATCTTAGCCCTCAGGAACAGAAAAAAAGGGAGCGATAGTGTTCATTTAGATAACCTTAACAGCTGACCATCTCAGTTTAAAATGGAATAATGTCTCCATCCATGCAAACAGTATCAAAATTCCCAGGCATCAGTTTGTATAATTGGAGACTGGACAATGGTGACATTTTCACATGCTGAACATTCCAGAATGTTCACTATGTCCAAAAAAACATGGTCAGTGATTAGTCGGAGAATTACACAACACACCAAGCACTGATTATGACATTGGTTTGTGTGTGCAAATACGCTTGACCTTAAGAAATAGTGTTAGTGCATCTGGTCACAAATAAATGTTTAATACAGGCTCACACAATGACTTTCAGGCATGACTGAACGAGCAAAACACCACTCATCCGAGAGCAATTAGAACCATGCAAATGATGCTTAGTGTGGCCTCTGTTTCAAAGTGAACCACACCATGCAACAGGATTGCTAATCCCAAATCCTGAACAGACCAGAGCGATGGGAGTATTTCACACGGACAGATTATCATGTAAATTAGGTCAGAGGTCTAGCGAGCAATGTTGTTGTTTTTTTTTTTTCTTCTAAAAACAAAAGAGTACCAATAGAAATTTAGGTCTGTGAAATAGTGAGAAGACATTCCTTTGTGCCATTATTCAGCTGCAGGTGAATATTGAGCCGTTAAGACTAATTAAAAGGTGTTGATTCTCAAGTCACCCAAACAGGTCCCTGAACATTAATGGGAAAATTGTCATAGGAATGTCTATAGCGGAGCAGAAAACAAGTAGAGGTATGTGTTGATCGTGTTTCTAATGACTGCCAACTAATCTTTGGGAAAACTCTGGTTTTCGTCTCTGGTTTTTGTCCAGACTTGTAGTGGCATAGGTAGATGAGGGTAAAACTCATCTCGGTGAGGCTGATGGATGGCACGTGCGGTGGTTTTCTTGCAGAGATACTGCTGCCACTGCAGTCAGTGGCCCAGAATAGCACCAGCATTCCATTCCTTTACCCTCCCTCGCTCCCTCCCTCCCTCCTTCCATCTCCACCCCGGCGCTGCACAGCAGAGCACTGGGTCACATGGCCTCACAGGGATCTGACAAATCACACACAATCACACTCACAAGCATTCTAAGAAACAAAATGAACCCCTCGCATGTAAATGCATACTATACTCACAGTTGTAAAGTGATCAAGGATTCATGCCTTGTTATGTGACTGACCAGCAACCTATTTAGAGATTCATGCAAACAGAGACAAAAATGGTAATGTCTTGTTACACCTACTCTCTTCTTGACCAAAGAAAATTAAACTTACTAAAAAAAAAAAAATAAGCATAATTATTAGTGTATATATATGTGTGTGTATGTGTGTGTGTGTTTGTGATGTATGTGTGTGTGTGTGTACATGTGCATGCCCTGTGTCTCTATCTATCTATCTATCTATCTATCTATCTATCTATCTATCTATCTATCTATCTATCTATCTATCTATCTCTGACTTACTTACTTAATCATATACATCATCCAGACACAAAAACAACCAAGAATCTGACAACACAAATTAGCCACTGTTTCACAGAGACCACTAGGGGTTTCTATGCACAATGATATGAACTAGGGCCAATCGCAACAAAGGATACAGAGAGGACGGTAGCTCCACCTCTCTCCCTTTGCCTGCCTCTGAGCTTTTCAGATGTATATAATCCCGGAGTTGACCCAGAAAATAGGCACTCGTTTCAAGATCTGGTGCGGCTGCTTTTAGTGCATCGGCCCCACTCGAGCATGAAGCTTAACCTTTTGGAATATACATTGTAATCCTCTGGAGACTCGCAGCGCCCACCAAACGAAACATAATTTGTAACTGCTGCGATACAGGCAGTGAACTTTGAAAGCAGTGGACATAAGGGTAAGGATATTTCATGAATACACTGAAAAACTGAGGTTTAAGGGTGTTGGGGTGGCACTTCCATTGTTCGCTCTCTGTTGACTTTCTCAGCTAACCGTGAAGCGTAAACCATAGTTTGGGATTTGAAATTTAGAAAAAACGTGTGTGGAGAGAGAGTATTTCATACAAGTTTGGGGATTTTGTCAAGAATCGTGTCACGAGAAATATCAAAAACCATTTTATTAGGAACAACCATTTTTCCCTAGAAAACTACGAAATCGCTAGACACAGGATGCATGGTGCGATATAGTGCTGTCATTTCTTTGTTACATCGACCCTCTTAAAGCCAGAAAGACAACCAGGTGCATTTTTCGTGGCACGGGTTTTTATTATTGTTTTGTTGTTGAACGGAGAAAGTGTTCAATCAGAATTATATTACAAGAACAAATTGCATTTATCAGACCCGTGTATCAATTGAAATTAGTAAATAATGAGTTGATCAAGTGTAAGCAGATAAAATTATGGCGTGAGCAAGGTTATCCTGATGGGAAATTGTCGGCGCTCGTTTAAAGCACCCCAAATCCTGCAGATCTTGGTATTCTAGCAGTTGTCTCACGGGAGAGCTCGAGAGTGAGTCAGTAAACCGACTGCTGCACTGGCTACGCTATTTAGATAATCTCGAGCGACCCGAAACGTAAATTAAGTAGTAATATTGTGTTATATAAGCAATACCAGCGTCATACCACGATTATCTACTTTTGCTGATTACAAATTGCTTGGTCTTTTTTGGTGTCTTGAGTTGGTCGCAATTGTTATGGAAAACTTAATATTCATACATTTTGTCGTAAAAATTCAAATATTAACTCACACTAGAGATCACCTGTTGTTTTGGCGCACCATACACTAGATAAATAAAATGGCCACACACTAAGCACTACCTTGAAAACATTTCTGGCCTTTTTCTTGGGAAGAACCAGGGTGTTCAGAGTGCCATTGTGATTAGAGCACAGTTGCTGCTCTTTTCTGTGTCCACCTCTCCTCTGTGTTTAGTAATCAGTAAGATGCCTGTCAGATTTCTCTTGATGAGTATGTAATTACAGCTTCTGCTGTTATCTCCTTTTTTTTTTTCAATGAAGGGAGAAGCCATGGCTGAGCATATGATGATGACTATGAACCATGGAGCTGTTAACAGTGGCCTGCATGGCTACAGAATGGGTATGAATGGAGGCCTGCAGGCAGGCACCCAACAGCATGCTCCCCAACCCAGCATCAGAGCCATGCCCAACGGCCAAATGATGCACTATGGAGGGGGGCCCCAGGGCGGCATGGAAGCCGCTATGAGACAGAGACCAAACATGGTTGGACCCATGAATGCTCAGATGAATGGAGCGCAGATGGGCCACCATCAAATGACATCTGCTAACATGATGTACAACAGCCAGAGTCAACAACAACAACAACAACAACAACAGCACCTTTCCCAGCAACAGCAACACCATCATATGCACCAACACCAGCAACAACAGCAGCAACAACAACATCAGGCTCAACACCAGCATCCACAGCAGCCGCAGCAGCAGTACATGACTGGAGGCCTCACCTCGCAGCAACTCATGGCCAGCATGCACCTGCAAAAACTCAACACCCAATACCACGGACACCCATTGGGGCCAATGAATGGGAATCATATGGGTAATGGAGCCCAGTTCCGCATGGGCCCTGCCCAACTGGCCAACATGCAGCACATGGCTGGCCCGGCGCTTGGGCTCAATGGTATGGACACGGATTTGATCGACGAGGAAGTTTTGACGTCCCTGGTCATGGAGCTGGGACTGGACAGGGTGCAGGAACTGCCGGAGCTCTTCTTGGGACAGAACGAATTTGATTTCATCTCAGACTTCGTGAGCAAACAGCAGCCGAGTACTGTTAGCTGCTGAGGGTCATGATGGCAATACCCTCAAACCTGGGGGGGGGGCTGGATAGAGACCATTGGGGATGACTTGCAGCGAGAGCCGACAGTGGCTCTGTTTTCGTTTTTTTGCGACGGCGGGCTGCAAGGCGAAGCGGAGAAGAGAAAATTGTTTCTCTGGATTGCCAGAGGAGTTGGCTGTGTTCTTGCCAGAGCTGCAGTTTTTTTTTTTTTTTTTTTTTTGTTGGGTTGAGAACTGAACAGTGCTCCATCCCGACTCCAGAGCTGAATGTAATTCCATTGCAGGACTATGAACTCTGAGATATAAAGACACTGTTATCTGATTCTCCTTGCCCTCAAAAATCTAGTTCCTATGGCAGTTTTACATTAAAATGTATTTATTTATTGCTCTCTCATAAATATGAACATAGAACAAAACATGCTCCATGAAAGCTTTCTAGAATGTGATGCGTATGCTCTATGTTTTTAGAATGCGATTAAATATCACTGTTTTAGGGGAATGGAGGGATATCTAAGGAGTTGGGACTCTTAAGTGTTTGAATGAGTTGGTATGAAATGGGTTTTCTCATGGTCAGCTTCTAAAAAGATAAGTTAACCTCAAACACTGGTAAGACTAGATATTGTTGCTCTGTCAGGTGTACTGGAGTGCTTTTTGTCAAGGCCTAGTAACCCAAAACACTGCTTACCTTTTAACAGCTACAATGGATAAAACCTAGCTTATCATCACTGTTGAACTGTTTTGTTTGAGCTGTAGACTTGCCTTAATCATACAGCTTTATTTATTTGTTGTTTTTAAATTGCCCTCACATGGTCTTGGTGGGACTAAATATATGTGATATGGATCTGGTATTAATAAAGGCGGCCAAGTTTTAACTGCGGCCTGATCATCCGCTCATCTCTTGACCTTCTCTAGGCTAAGGATGGAACAAGTTTATAGGGTGCAAAAATGGGTCCTTTTAAATCATTTACTTCTGTATAATTTCTCGCACGTCAGATGATTGCCAGAACTTGTCCCCGTGCTTGAAACGTTTCATGACTTTCAAACGTAAAACTCTTTTAATACCGTAAACCTACCGCAAGACGATGAAGCGAGAGAGCTTTTGTTCACCTTTTATGGAGCACCATTAATGTGTCTTTTGGGTTAAGAGAAGGGAGCAGTGTAGACCGCAGTGCTGTTTGGAGGCAGCTGGGAGAGCATAACACCGACTGTCCGCGAGGGGCCAACAAACATTTCTCCCAAAACCACTGAGCAAAAACAGTGCTTATGAATTACTTGATTCTGAACGGCGAAGGGTTTCACATTGCCGTTATTGGGGCTAAAACAAGGAGCTAGTGGTATCGTCAGTCTCATCCAGTGATTTGTCTCTATGTTATTGCTGTTAAAAAATAGAGGTTGAATTTACACTGCAGTTTCTAGATCAGTCTATAGTATATTCCTCTACATAGATGGATACTGGAATGATCCATCAGCCATAACCAGCCATGTCCCTATACCTTAAGTGTAATAAAGACTGAACCGCATATTGGAAAGTGGGACCTAGAAGGAGTGCAGGTTAATCTGTGCTTACCATGACTGTACAAGGGGTTTAACCGAAGTCGGAAAAGGTTTGAGAGTGTGTGTCTTTTGTTTGTTTGTTTGATTTGTTTTCTTGGGAACAGCGTGACATTGCCATTCAAAGACGTATCATGGTAAACAATTCTAAGAAGAAGAAGAAGAAGAAAGAGAGAGACACGCCGACGAGCCGTTAACGCTCCACTGTCATTTCCTGTCTCACTGGGAGGAAAGGAGAGAGGGAGGGAGGGAGGGAGGAAGCCAAAGGACAGTTAATGTGGGTCACTAACAGTCACTCAGTTGCTCATAAGAAGATACAGGCTCTTTGAGTGGAGATAATGCCATCAAAACTCAAGTCTACAGTCCTCTGCTTGTTGTCTCAACAATTGATCATTCATTCTGAGAGCAGCTATATGGCAGGGACTGCTGGTTTGTACAGTGCCTCAAGTTTAAACTGTGTTGTTATTGTCATACTGAAAATGTACAATTACTTTGCTTGATTGTTTTGACATTTCTCTCTCTTTTGCTGCTTGAAAGGTTACATTCAAAACCAGCAGGTCTTGTCACAGCTGCCCCCCCCCCCCCCCCCCCGCCTCCCCCCCGATCCAATCACAAATACTGCAGACCACACGCTTCGCCCTTGTCCGTTTGTCTGGGGATGCTGTATTTATTTTAAGCAATAATAAAATATTTATTTAATGAAAAAGAAAAAGAGTGAGAAGAGTTGTTTTTCTTTTTCCCCCCTCCTGGTGCGAACGCTTCATTTAACACTCTCATAATGTGTTGCCAAATTAAGAACATCATTTCTTGATTTGGTTCAGCTGCAAAATTGCACCGTTGCTTTGCAGTTAGACGTTCGCTGGTAGGATTCTTTTTTTTTTTTCTTTTTTTTTTTGAATTTGTCAAAATAAATGTTACGTTAGTCGAATCATTGAAACATCATTTGAATGATACAGAAACGACAAAGACCCCCTAGTATGTGTACACACCAAACCCACGCCCCGAGGCAAAGCCTTATATGTAACAGTAGGGATTTTTTTTTTTTTTTTAGCATTAAGAAAAGCTGTATCACCGTTTTCAGTCGTCGTCCCCCCCCCCCCCCCCCCCGGGGAAATCAGCTGGCTTTATTGCCATGCCTTGCCTTGCAACTCGAAACTAAGAAACAGCAGTCTGATAAAGGTGTAAGTGCATGTGTGCATTTACGTGTGTGTCAGATCGCCTTTTTTTTTACGTTCGCGCTTTTCTCACTGCTGGGCAAAAGTGTAACCAGGGAGGGGGATGAAGTGCTCACGTTGGCAGGGTGAGTCTGCTCTGTAACGACTGTGGTGTTCCTCAATCCCCCCCACCCCCCACCAGACATCTATTGAGAATCGCCACCTGTGTCTGAACCGCATGGCCTACCGTCAGATAGGAAATGCGTGCCATTGATGGCTGTGCTTACAGTAAGTTGATCTGAGGACAAACTCTTAATATAACCCATACATAACCACGGATCATTAAAAAAAAAAAACATCAGAGCAATGAACGCTATGAGAATTATTCTCATTATTAAAAAAAAAAAAAAAAGGTTTGTAAATGAGAGTGTAGGATATTGCATGTATTTTCATCTTTTTTTTTTTTTTTCATTTTGAGTTTTGGGAGTCACTTTCCACCACAAACAGCCGGTCTGGACATACTCTGAACAGGGTGTGACAGTAGACGTTTACGCATAGCTTTTCGCTGTTTCTCTCTCTGTTTCTGTCTGTCTCTCTGTCTCTGTCTCTGTCTCTCTCTCTCTCTCTCTGCAAGGCCACCCACAACAACCACCACTCCACACACACTTCTTCCTGTGTCTGCTGGCTGCTTTGTCTTTTAAAAATGAACATTGCTATAAAGTCATCATAACAAGAGTAAGACTGAAAGAGACACGCCTAAAACTCCAAGGAAATTCTCAGAAAAGAAAAGTTAGCAAAAAAAAAAAAAAAGAAAAAAAAGAACTTACGAACGGGTTGAAATCGATTTCATTGGATTTTTGTCATGTCATCTGGGGATTTCTTTGTGGGGTTTACCCAGGGTTTTCAGAGGATTTTGGAGAGACCACCCCTAAATGCAATCCTACTCTATACACATCACCCTTTTCCTATCACTGTGGTCTATTTCCAGACATTGCAGCTGGTGTCAGCCTTCCCCCTCAGATTGATTTCTGTTTACAGTAAAAAAATAAAAAAAAAATGAAGGAAGGGTGTCCACACACTCTCACAATCTTCCCCAAACATGTCCGTCAAACCACCAAACTGTCTGTGAAGAAAATGACACACACAAACCCACTTAGCAAAACAGATTTTATGAATTTGTTATCATTTCAGAACACGTTTTAAAAATGGATTTCTCCTGAAAAGCCCAGTTTAATATCCAACTGAAGCACGTACACACACAAAGTAACAATTCAGTCATTTCTTCTTTGTAAATCTTTATGAAAAATGTTGGTGCCGTTATGAAAAACACTCCGGTCGTGAGACAAGGCGAGTGCAAAACAAGGAAATAAAGAGAAGGAAAAATCAAATGTAATTAAGCTTTCTGGGACTAACTTGGAAAAAAGAGAACAAATAGTTGAAATGCTTTTTTTTTTTTTTTTATGTGTTAAAAAGATGCATCTCACACTCTTGGCTGTGAAATATTGCTTTGTGTGAGGTGTTGCATCACATGTAAACGCCTTCCATAAGATATGCGAAGTTAATCAATGGGAGCTAATCTATATATTGTTCAAACCAAACTTCCCTTTTCACTTTATCCATTTCCATAGCATTTTTTTTTTGTATCATGATGAATGGCACTTTTTTTTCTTTCTTTTAGTATGGATTATTTTGTGAGAGAGCCTTACATTTGGAACTTGTGCAATGCTCCTCATAAACGTATGGACTAGTGGTTGAAATCTCTGACCATATTTGATGCTGTTAGACATTCCTTCCATGAACACAATTTCCTTTCATTCGGTTCCCTTTCTGTTTTATAGTTTAATGACCACTCTTTGCCCACCCTTTGTCTTAAAACAGAGTATAGTTTTCTAACTTGTCGGGGCAAGCAGCAACAAAGCTAGGATGTGCGGTGACTAGAAACGCAATAAGAGAACTCTCTCTCTCTCTCTCTTTCTCTCTGTGTGTCTCTCTCTTTTAGCTCCGCTTGCGGCATCCAATTCTATCCCTTTTTTCCTGCTGCTGTCGTTTATTGCTTTGGGTCTTTGAAGTTAAGGGCTCGGCGTAAATTATTCATTTTCCTGTGTGAGGCTTACTCTTCTGTCTGGCCAGCTTGAACAGGTTGAGATGTGGGAGTGGCGTTTTTTGTTGGTTGTGTGTGTCAGGTTGTTTGTGTAGAACTCTCTTTCCACTTCAGACTCTGTGGGGGTGGCTTTAAATCCAAGCACCTGTGTGTTAATCTGACCAACAAGGGACTCAACGACAGAAAAAAAAAAAAAAATCCAGAGCTGACAGTCTGTCTCTACGTCGTCAGACAGCCAGCGTCAAAGGATTTTTAGGTTATACGTTCATCTTGCAGGAAGAGACATCTGCCCAAAGTCTCGAGAAGATGGTTCTCAAGTTTTCAAAATGCCCCCCCCCCCCCCCCCCCCCCGAGTGGATGCCTCTTAGCTGCAGTGTGTTTCTTTGTAGGTTGTTTTTTTTTTTTGGCTGGCTGGGACAGAGCAGATTGACTGAACCGTGCGGGTTTGATTACACCTGCAGAGATTACTATCACGCTGACATGTGACGTACGGCCCTTGTCCCCCTGTTTCTGCAACGTCATGGCAACGTTTCCCAGTATTACCAGGCACCATCTGCAGAGGAAACAAGAGGCTCTGCTGAGACGAGCTTTTTGAACAGCATTTGTCTTAGAGAAATGAGTCCGTCAGAGCCCAAAGGAGGTGGCTGAACCTGGCTCAGCACGCATACCACAGATAGCAGAAATTATAGCACAGCCCTAAAGCAAGAAGAGTTTGCTGACGGTCTGAGCATTCAGGATATTTAAGGGCAGGGGAGAAAAACATTCCTCTGACAGAACCGTGTCTGGCTGAGTACGCACCTGTCTGTCCTTCCAAACACAAAACACTCACAACTGCACGGCTTAGGGTGGAAGGAAATATAATGTCCAAAACTAGTTTTAAAAATGGGATTATATCAACTTATGAAGAGAGAAGATGCATGTTGAACGACAAAACTGGTTCACATTTTCTATTACGACCTTATTAAGAATACAGTGAAGAAAAAGAGAAATCATTGATTAAACCGAGAGTAACTATGTTTCTGTTTCATTATGAAGGGTTTTAAAAGAGTTAGCCTCTTCATTCAGCATTGTTTGTGCAGAACACATTTAAAAGGTGAGACACATTTGACTCTACGTTGGCTTTCAAAATCAACAGCATTCGTGTCAGCTGTCATGTATGAAGAGTCCTGGTGATGTTTCAGCGATGGTTAGACAACACACATGCAGCTAAGTGTCTCTCTCAGATTTAGGTCTGTCTTCTAAAATCAGCCAAAGCCTCTTTCACTGAGTCAGACAGGGGCATTCTGGGGGTTTCTGTGTTATTAAGTATCTGATTTAAGTGTGGCCCACTTGACTCAAACAGGTACGTGTGTAAAATGTTGAAACTAAAATCGTCACCAGAAAAAAAACAAAAAACAAAAAAAAACTGTAGCACGGTCAGAGAACACAGAAACAGCAAGAGTGAGAGTTTCTGACACATTAACAACATGGTAAAAATGGTTTCCCCCCATAGAAAAAACTTTGTGGTTTACACAGAAAACTCCCAACTCTCGCTGCAAAAAAAAAAAAAAAAAAAAAAAAAAGAAAAAGAAAGAAAAAAAAGAAAAAGAAAAAGATGGATTTCAAAATCTTTCAACGTGTTATTGTTAGAGTACACACAGATTTGGTTTTCAAATACGTACACACGAGCACACACAAACAAGCCTGTCTCCTAATCTGCTCTGATCAGTGGGTTTGGTCAGTTAGCTGAACCCTCTGAAGTGCCTTCCTGTTTTCTCTTTGAGGATGTGGTAAGATTTACAGTACGTTACATCCCACTGTTTTTAACTCTGAACGTTAGTGCCTGCATACACTGACACAGTCGAAAGTGCACTTTTATCGTTGGCCTCACCTATAGTTAAACACGCATACACGCTCACACTCTTACTCTACTCACATTTTTGCTGTTTTACATGACGTTAATCTGTTCAAAATACCTCAGTGGATAATGAAATGCAAAGGGCCACAGTGTTCCCATAGGTAAGAACACACGTGGTAGCCTAAATGATTTTGTGTGTGTGTCTGTATCTGTGACAAAAGGCAAAGCTCTGGGAGAGACTTTAAAAAAAAACCAAAACAAACCAGGAGCATAAGGCAGTGCAGAGATAGAGCTGTAGCAGCTCCGCTGTTTGAAGCTGTAAAAGAAAACAACAACCTCAAAGCAGAGTTTGTGCTGCCCCCTGGTGGACAATCGCTGATATTGAACTGTCAGTCTCTTCACTACAGGAACATATTACACATACCGGTGGGGGGGTGGGGGGGCATAAACTGGCTTTAAAAGGCACATTTGTTGGGTATATTATCAAATATCAAAGAATCAAACATACATGTTGAAGGGAAGGGAATGGATTGATGCATACAGAGAGATATTTGCTCCTGAAAAAAAGAGCAAGAGGAGAATCGTGACTGTGTGTCTTCTGCTCGTCCCTGTAGACACTGTTAGAGAAAAAAACGTCTGAATCTCCAAGAACTTCATAATTTTATTTGAACCTTACTGAGTACGATAACACTCTCAATGTATGAACTCTAACAATATAGTATAAAAAAATTTAAAAAGTACAAATAACAACAAAAGACAAGACACAATGTAAACAACAATACAATATAAAAATGCATGAAGTTTATAATGGCAGTATTTCAGAGTTATGTGTTATGAATTATAAAGTATGTGATTGGGGGACGTCGTCTTTGATTCAGACATTTGTCGGAACCGTTTCAATGCTGGCAAGTGAGAGCTAGTGTTTATCTTGAGTTTGTTGTGAAAAATCAGTCTTGTACAAAAGAAAAGAGCCCCAAAACAAGAAATAACCCAGCCCTTATTGTCAGGGGTCTGAAAAAATAACCATACGTCATAAAAACCAGAGGCCCCCAAAAAATATGGCCATAACTGTCCACATGATTGTGGCCCTGCAGAACCAAAGTCCGTGGCGAATATAGAAACGGTATAAAGAACATTCTGGAGCGGAGAGCGTGTGTCAGTCAGGGTAACCCATAATGACGCTGGGTTGGATTGTGCTACACATAATTAGCAACAGAGCAAGAGGGAAGAAAAAAAAAACAAAAAAAAACCAAAAAACAAAAAACAGAAGACAGTACGAGTGCTTAAATGGAGGGGGGGGGGGGGGAAAGAGGAAAAAAGTGAAGTGAACGAAACCCAAAAAAAAGAAGAAAAAAAAACAACAAATGCCGCAGAGATGACACCTGTCTTCAGACTCAGGTGATGGGGTGCTACATGTGTGGAGCGTCGAGTTTCCAGTAGGTCATGCATTCTGTACTGGTTTGATTGAGGAAGAGGAGGGGGGAGGGAGGAAGATGGGGGGGGGGTGGCGGCGGAGCTCAGCGGCCCTGCTTGAGTCTGTCAATGTGAAAGGTGAGTTTGAGGGCGGGTCCAAGCTTCAGGCCCATGTATTTCATCATCATGTCGCTGCGCAGTAATAGGAGGGCTTTCCCATCAATCTCCTAAAGAGAGGCGGGACATCACAGAGACGGGTCAAAGACCAGACCATACCCTACGTAGCATTTTCATTCCATTTTATTGCGCTACTTTCTTATTTTGATAAACTGTTAAATCAATTCTTTTGATGCACTGTCTTTCTCTTTTCTTAAACCCCATTACCTTCCTCTCTTTTTTTAAAGTTTTGAATGAGTGCTTAAGTTGCCTTTATTTCTCGATGTGACTCTGCAGTTCTAAGTAGCGCATTTGATTACTGTGGCTTTAAAGTGAAAACTTGCACAACACCAACACCTTCAACTGTCAGTCAAAAACGCTGCAATAAGTACTGTGTCAGTATCAGCATAAGTGCTCTTATTAACAATGCTCAATCTCCACACATTCATCACTAGCAGGGATCTCTCTCCTTCTTTCTCTCGCACACACACTCTCTCTCTCTTTCTCTCTCTCTCTCCATCTGTCTGTCCGTCCTTGTTCTGTACGTACATGCTTACGGAAGAGGTCCGCGTGTGGGCCCAGCTGGGGGTCGATGTCTCTGATAAACTGCATCACGTCCTCCACCGTCCACAGGTTAGGGTCCTGTCCGCTGGGCCGCGGACTCTCCCTGGACCCCAGGAACCGCTCTGAACCTACACACGGGTTTCGAGAGGGACAGCGTCATCGGTAATTATCAGACACGGTCGACACTAATAGCTACTATATTGGTTATGGTGTGAAGCCACAGCCAGTCACAGCTTGACTGTCACACTCCAGCCTGCGTTTCCCGTCGCTACGCTAAAGTCAAACAGTCACTGTCTGGTGATTTATGCATTAGTTTAGTGTCTCCAGTGAACAACCGTGCGCGTGTGTGCGCGTTACTGACCTCCGGAGCTCACGCGGTGCAGTTTGGCCGGGGGGCTGCTGCCCTGAGAGAGGGAGCGTAGACCCAGCGGCCGTCCAGAGGGGCTGGGGGAGGCTGAACTTTTTTCCAGGTGCTCTGATCCTGACACGCCGTTCTCCATCAGAAAGGGTTTAGCTGACACGGGAAGACCCAAACACGTCACAAAAATCGAGCCACAATCAAATCACAACTTTAGACTTTGACACCGTAAAAAAAAAAAACAGCGCGGTTCATTTTTTTATTTGCCTGGGCTCGGGTTTTCTGAATGAATGCTAATGTTTCTACTAAGCGAACTCTACGTGATAGTCTCAGTGAGATGAGCTGGTTTGAGAAGGCGGAAGAGACAGAATGGGTACCCTCAGTGGAGAGGCGCTGGGTTTTGGCCACTTTATGAGGGAGAGGACTGCTGCTATAAGAGTCCTGCAGGTATCTCTTAGTGACTCGACCAGCAACTGTGGTCAGACCGTCTGCAAAGTTCCTCCTCTCTGTGGGATGCAAGAGTGTGAGAAGACACACACACACACACACACACACACACACACACGTATTTGGTTAGACTGATAAACAGAAGTATGACACAAACAGACAGCTAATGTGTAGATAAAAGAAACGCTCCACCAAGCAAGCCAAATGACATGAAGTGGAAATTTTCAAATCCTCAATGAAACTACTGAGTGTCTATAATATAAACTGTGGTTATAATTTATATATGAAGGTGACAAAGGAAATGAAAAAGAGGGCCTTGTTTTGAGACTGGCATCTATCTATGTGTGTGTGTGCGTGTGTGAGCGTGCGTGCATGTGTGTGTGTATGTGTGTGTGTGTTATCGACCTGGGTAGGCGTGGCTGTCATAGTGCAGTCCTCCGATGGGGACGGGCTGGCTGCCGAACAGCGGGTCACAGTGTAGGTTGTGACAGAGTTTTTCCAGAAAGCGTAGGACGTAGGTCACGCTGTTCACTGCGGGCAGGGTCAGAGTGTGATGCTGCTGATCAAAATAGGCTGCGGATGACAAGACAAAAAAGGTCAAAGGTTCGCCCGAGCCAAAGGTTAATTTTACTGAACCACAAGACAAGGATGAAACTGAGGGAGGGATCAAAGGTGGTCAATGGAGATAAAATGTTCATTTAACCGGGTATTACTGAGAGAAGAAACAAACTAGAGTTTCCATTACTGAAACTATATAAGAAGATACATTTGCCTCTTTATCCATAGTAACCGGTTGATTATTTAACCATTATTTAACATCCTTTTGTTTGTCTGTAGTTAATCAGAAATGAGGATGTAGAAAGCGTAGGTGCGGTGGTGGCGTGAAGCGGAGAGGGACTGCTGACCTGAGATGACCTCTCCTCCGTGGCCAGGTTTGAGACAGGAGAAAACCGTGCTCTGGTTATGGGCGCAGTCCACGCAGGCCTGGACACACTGCTGCAGAACCGAGGAGGCTCGGCCCGGCCCGAAGTGATCGGGCAGCTGCTGTAGCCGCCGGGAGTCCAGGTGCGGGCCCACTTTCCCGTACTTATTCAGGTACACGCACACTAACGCACACGAGAATCGATTACGGCTCTCGCAGCCGACGTGACAGCATTTCAGACATTAGAGAACAGTGTTGGTCCCCCCCAGTCAAAAACAAATAAATACATAAGTAAACAAACGAAACAAAAGCTTAATGTTTAATTCAAACATAGGTGAACCCCTTTTAGAACAGGACTAGGGTGTCATTACCTGTGGGAGCCTGCAGGGCGGCGCTAGGTATGGTGGCATTGTCCAGAGGCACAGAGCTGGTGTCTGGTTCTGGTGTGCTGCTGGTGGGCGATGTGGGGACGGGGTTGGAGGCCACACGCGGTTTCCTCTTTTCACAGATATTCACACAAACAACAGTGTCAGAAAAACCACGAAAGGGGCTGAAGCATTTCACAGATGTGTCCGTACATAAGTCGCGCGCACTGTAAATCTGCTGAGATGCTGGGGGCTGACGTGGAGGGGGGGGGGGGGGGGGGGGGGGGGGGGGGGCTTCGAAGGCCGACCCGTTACGCATTCACTCTGAGATAGCAGTGTAAGAGCCTTACCTTGCTGCCTGGTTTGGGTCCTCTCTTCTTTGGGATCTTGACTGGCTCAGCCTGGTTCTGTTGGACCCCTGCTCTCTGAGCCCAGTTGGCTGGCAGTCTGCCCCTGGGTCTGGTGATGGGCCTGCCTGGACCCGCCACTCCTCCCTCCAGCCACGCTGCTCTTTTCGCCCAGCCCAGCTGAACACACAAACACGCACAATTCGTCACGCGTCACGCAAAAAAAAAGCCCGGCGTGCCCCAGGGTCGCGCCCTGTGCCAGTTCCCATCGCCCTCCGCGCGATGCGCGTGCGAACCCGTCGGAGGGCTTCGCGTTTTTCGGAACCGATCGCGTCGCGCTTCACGCCTTCTGCCGAGCGCGAGCGCTCGATTATCTCTCGTGAAGCGGAGTTGCACAGAAGAGAATGAGATCTCCTGACGTCAAGGAAAACTAAAGTCTGAAGAAAAGGGGGGGGGGGGGGGGGGGCGTCTCTGATTTGGAACTATTGTGGTTTCGAGAGAGAGCAGAATCTACTTATTTAAACGTAACAGTGCGTTACAGTCGTGTTCTGTTACAACACAACTGTTGTACTCTGTTGTTTTTTATGTATACAAAGGCTGCAGAATGGGACAATAATCTACAATATCAGCCCTCTGAAATGACACCATCAGTCAGAATCATTGAAATTACTGGTAATCCTGTTCACTGCTATTAATCATCGTCATGCAAGTATAAGGCTTGTTTTTTTTTTTTTTCCGTGCGTCGTATTCTCTTCAGTCGATACACCCACATAATCTTACAACACTCCAACCGCCTTTCTGCCTCCACACCAGATACAAAACCAATCTCAAAGAGATGACTCAGTGAGCAGTGAGTCACCGGGTTGAGCTACTTCCCTAGCATTGACTGCTTTGGCCTGATCTCTGCTCTATACCTTGCTGCCTGGTTTGGGTCCTCTCTTCTTGGGGATTTTGATGGCTTCCAGTGCCTTCCCCGGTTGGCCAGCCTGGGATGCTACTGCGGCGCCTTTCTGAGCCCAGGGCCCGGTCAGCTTGCTTTTCCTGCGGCCTGGCTTACGCCCCCTCTGCCCGGGGGGTCTGCCTGGCGTAGGGGACATGGGTGTCCCCTCCACGCTTCCGTCTGGAAGTGTACCTAATGTCCTCGGTAACCCAACTGCGAGTAAAGACAGATGGAGAGAGGGAAACAGAGAGGAGAATGAGAAAGAGCGCAGAACACAGAAACATTTTTAAAGGACCCATTCTTAGTTTCTTAGTTACTTGGTTCCACTGTGGGCATCAGACTAGAAAAGTAAATAAAAAAAAAAGCTTTGATGTAGATATCGGAGATCGAGTGACAGCGAAACGGCGGAGCTAAAACTCCGGGCTTGTGCAGAGTGAAGCGCTGAATCACTGATTACTGGCTCGCACACCTTCCTGAGTGATAAGGTGAAGGGAAAGTGAAGACAGAAGATGAGGTGCGCGCGCACACACACACACACACACACACACACACACACACACACACACACACACGCACACAGAGACAGCAGTGAGTGAGGGACTGCCTTTGTTTCACAGCCACTCTGACCCATTTAGCTCTGAGCCGCTCAACAAAGAGCCGAGTTCTGTTACACATTCCTGTCGCCAGCAGCCCGCGAGTAGGGTCATACACAGAGAGAGAGAGAGAGAGAGAGAGAGAGAGAGAGAGAGAAAGAGAGAGAGAGAGACATATAGAGAGAGAAAGAGAGAGAGACAGAGAGAGGAAGCAGTTATCAAGCTACGAAAGCACATGATGTGCATGGAGCTCGGCTCAAAAAAAATGACTCTGCAGGTTAGAAAACCTGAAACAACAACAACAAAAAAACCCTAAGACGACTAAACAAATGGAAGAATGCAACACGGTTTCAAAACATGCACTGAAGCCTACACACGCACATGCATAAACGTTTACCGGTCAACAAGGGAAGATAAAAAAAAAACACACACACACCTCTGTGGGAAGCCAGGCTGACAGTTGACAGGGAGCTGAGGAGAAGCAGTTTAGAAGTTCTGACACAAATCCAGGCACACACAAACCTACGAGACACACATACACACACACGCGCACACACACGCGAGTTGCCTCTCGTTAGGAGGATCTGAAGTGAAGTCTAGAGTGCGAGTGAGCACGAGTCTGCGCTAGTCACATTTTTACCGCACTTCCTTCCTGTCTTCGGTTTCGTTCAACTCAAAATGCCTTGCAAGTGTACAGTCGATCGACCAAGGTCCTAACATGGTACTAAACCCAACGCTTGCCTTAGGGAGCGTCCCTAGGCACAAGCCCCGTGGCGCGGTGCCAAAACATGAAAATGTTAACAGCCAGACGCGGTTATGTCCGACAGCTGACACACACACACACACACACAGGACACTGAAACAAGCTGTGTGTATCCCTAACTGCTATCCCCTTTCTCAAGGAGGCCAGCATACAAACACACACACACACACACACAGACACAGACACACTATTTGCATCTGCTATCTACGCATGACTCAACATCACCACGCGCACACACAGACACAAAAACCCACAGGCATACTTATATTTTGGTACACAAAGACCTCAGTGCGTAAAGAAACTATGCCAAGGCCAGATGGTGTGTTTGTCCTGGATCCACCCAAGCTAGATTTACAAGCGAAGGAGTGGTTCAGGAGATTAATGCTAGCCTTGGCCTGTACACAAACACACACACACACACACGCACACACACACACACACACGCACACACACACACACACGCAAACACCCCCATAAACATATAGCCTTAACCCTTGGGTTCATACCGTTTATGACTTTCTCTCACACACACACACACACACACACACACACACACACACACACACACACACACACACACACACACACAACTGACAACCCAATCTCAGAAACTTTACCTCTTTCTTGCTCTGCTTCTGCTCTCTCTCTCTCTCTCTCTCTCTCTCGTTCTCCAGAGTAACCCTATGGCCTTTCTTTCACCCTCTCGCCTCGTCCTGTCGACACTCACGAGCCTTCAGACCCACCCAAAAAAGTGTCACCCAACTCCTCCTTTCCTCTCCTACTCCCTCTCTTTCCCCTTTTTTCTTCTTCCCTCTCTTTCCCCTGTAGGCGTCCTTATTGCCCCCTGTGAGGAGGTGCCAATGCGAGGCCAGGCATTGGGCACCGAATGTTACTGAACCTCCCCTTCCATAAGCCGGTGCCAGCTGGGCCGGGGCCAGACCCTCGTAAAAAAACGCATTCTTACAAAAGCCTCCCTGCCTTTCCCACTCAATCACTCCTGTCTTTTCTCACTTTTCTCATCAACTCACTACTCCTTACCAGATGTTTCACTGTGTCCCGACTCCTTTCTTTGGGTTTGGCGTTTCGTAATCACACTTTTCTCACGTGTCTGTATCTTATGTGTCTGATGTTCGCATATATGCTACTGTAGTTCCCCTGTTAAATTGCCTCCATGCGTTTCACATACATATAGCGAGCCATACAGTCATATTGACTCATGAGACCATCTGTTGTGTGTTCTGATCATTTGCAGTAGGGGGACGAGGGCTGGGGGGGGGGGGGGGGGGGGTATTTGCACAATCAACAGAACCACCAGCATATTAACTAACAGATCTGCATTGGATCACCACAGTTGCCCGTGTTGATCGTCTCTTTGCTTAAAGTTGACAAGAGCATTGTGATATACGAACAGGAAATGAATTCTGGGTTCTGTAGTCTTTGGTACACCTCAAATGACTTACGCCGGTTCTGCAAGTGAACGCTGCGCTTTCTTGGAAAGCATGCAAAACCTCTTAATGAATTACACAATGCAAACAGAACATTAAAAAAAAAAAAAAACACACACGTAGCGAGAGAAAGGAAATGCGCTTACAGAATACAAAAAGCAAAAATGAAATGATGCAACCACAAACGTAAATCGGTACAGCACAGACGCAAATACTGTCAACACAAAAAACAAACGATAAAACTTATGGAAAAGAAACAGTGCCACAGTATCAAGCAACGGTGCGGAGACATTAACGGAACCAAAACCATTTTGTGACCAGCTCAGTTTGGGGGCTCATCAGGAGCAGCGGTGTCAAGGGGACAGTGTGTGAAATGAATAAAAAGCCATATAGCCACCAGCACCAATAGTAATCCTCACAGTATTACTGACAGGAAGCACTACCAGTAACACAACCATCTAAAGGAATAAGGAAAACCTTATCTGTACCAAACCACCATGGTACACGCTTTACATTTTATTCTTGTGTTTTCTTCCTGCAAATAACACCTGCATTGACATATCTTCTCCAGCAGAGGTTCCAACATACACAGGCTATACCGCACATCATGTCCAGGAAGACTGCTCTGTGTTATTCAGATCCTCATCGAGTGCCAGGTTGACTAAACAAGCCCGGATGTCACAAGGCATTCAACACACGGCAACAAGCGCAGTGAATGCAAATAAGACATCAAGGTTAATCAGTGAAGACAAACTAACAAAAACCAAAGCCAACCATACAGGTGTTCTCACACACACACACAGATACACACACACACACACACACACACACACACCTACACACCTTTGGTGCCAGGCGGTTGTAAGTTATCCCCAGTAAGTGCACACCAGCCCACGGGGAAGATGTCTCGGGAATCGTAGCGGCAGTAGTAGTCAAAGGCGCCCCTCCAGCCGTCGAAGGTGACCAGCACCTCCACGCCCCGAAGCGCCCCCACAGTGGCCGGGCAAATGAAGTGAGGATTCTTCCTGTCCACCGCCTCCAGTTTCATGCCCACCTGGAAACAGTTCTGCTCCGGGGCTGGGGGCTCCTGCTGGGGGCCAGAGAGAAAGACAAGAAAGACAGACAGACAGACAGACAGACAGACAGACAGAAAGAAAGAAAGGTGAGCCCTACTTAGAGATAAATGAAGTCAATGCTTGGTACTTTTCCTCTGTCACTAATTTTGCTAATGCTATATCCATCACGTAGCCCAGCTCATTGTAGCCGCCCTGAAACATATCACGACTAAGTTTCACAGCAGTGTCAAACCTGAGACCTGCAAAGAGCAAAAGAGCTTTTGTATAAGACTTTGCATGGGTAACTGAGCCAAACAACATAATCATGAATGTGTCTATATATATACGTGTGCGCGCGCGTGTGTGTGTGTGTCTGTGTGTGTGTGTGTGCCTCTAACAGGTACCTTGTGAAAAATGCGAGCTGGTGCCATTTCAGCTCCGTTAAGTGTTTTCAGTAAGAACATGGGCCACGAGGATGCATTCAGACGAAAACCTAAAAAAAGGGGAAAAAAAAACTGAGTCAAATATCTTTACACACCCAGACGTACGTCTGTTCATGTCAGTATCTTTAATCTCTGCTTAATTTTTCTTCAGCGCAGTAACATCTTCTGTTGGAAAAGAGTAAACATCTAAAAATAAGGAGTCACTTTGTAGGATTTCGAGATGAAGATGTACTATCTG
Organism: Chanos chanos; assembly: GCF_902362185.1. NCBI lineage: Eukaryota > Metazoa > Chordata > Actinopteri > Gonorynchiformes > Chanidae > Chanos > Chanos chanos. Next base: position 39,694,795 of record NC_044502.1, read on the forward strand.
CATGGCTTTTCTAACACTCCATATTTGGCAAGAGAACAACAGTTCAAAGACCAATAACATTAAAGTCAAAACACTGTCTTAAACAGTAACCCCCCCCAAAAAAAAAGAAAAAAAAAAAAAAAAAAAAAAAAAAACAAGAAAAAAAAGAAAAAGTTGAGGGGTAAACAATCCTCTATGTCGTGAGTGACATCTAGAGGACTGCTCTCAAATCTACCGTAGAGAAGACTGAAACTGCTGCTACATTCTGTTTAACCAGAGACTGACAACAGAGGTGTGAACGTGAGATTACAACACACCACACACATTAAAATCAAAACTGAACACACCCAGTGGAAAACACTGATCTCCCTGTACAAACGTTCTGTGTTCCATTCATCAGTGGAACCAATGAGTATATTTAGAGAAGTTTACTTTGTTCCGACTAATCAGATGTGTGGTTTTGTGTGTATACAGACTGTATATATAGATACGTATGCATTTTTAATGTGTGTTTTGTGTGTGTGTGTGTGTGTGTGTGTGTGTGTTCGTTCTTACCCAGTGGTGGCTGCAGCATACCACCATTTTTCTCACAGTTTCCTATCGGCTGGATTTCTGAGGAGTCCACAAGGCGCCAGAAGTCATTTTTGTTGTCGCTGCCATCCAGACGCAGGCGTAATCGGGAACCGGTCAGACCCACGACTGTAGCGATGCAGGTAGACGTGGTGTTCCTGGGGTCCTGAGCCTCCAGTTTCATCCCTGCTTTAAACTCATTCACTGGAGGAGTGAGGCTCTGTGAGAAGACACGAGAACGACTGTTAGAAATTGTTAGAAAACACACTGTATTGTAACAATTGTTAGAAAACACACTGTATTGTAACAATTGTTAGAAAACACACTGTATCTTGACACTGCATTCCTCTTTATTACAATCTAACAACCACTGTATACCTGAGACTTGATGGAGAACTGTCTTACAACATGAAAGTGCGTAACACAGTGAACAAGTACAGGAATGATGATTCAACTTCACTGCAAACAATTTCGCTTCAAAAATTCTAACATTAAGCATGTTTTGAAATGTCTGTTTGACACATAGGATGTAACTGCTGAAACTGCACATCCAGTTACACAAGAGTGCAAGTTGTGCAGAAAATGACGGCCGCAAACAGATGCCAATTTGAAAGGTTGTAGCCTGTAATTAACAGCTAAGCTACAGAGAGAGAGAGAGAGAGAGAGAGAGAGAGAGAGAGAGAGAGAGAGAGAAACACACTCACCTGTCTAAAACAGTGGGCAGGTGCAGCCACAGCACCTGTCTCTTTGAGGTACTTCTCCCAGCTAAAGTGCCCTGCAAAGAAAACAAAAACAAAAACAACAGCAAACTTTTACACATTCTTGTCTTTGACACAAAACGTATTTCGAGTTTATTCAGCAGACCTCTCTATATGACGGATGCAATTCATTCATGGGATGCATATTCTACTTCTGAGATGACATAAGATTTACACAAGTCTACAGAAAATGTTTTCAAACTTCATTTACCACTGCATTAACGGAGAGAATTTTGAATGCGTAACGGATTAGGATGTTCCAATACTAAGTAACAGTTTGTTCAGGGTGGTGAGGTCAGACGGGTACCTTGATACTGTGATGGCACTCGGGAGGGGCGCCCGCTACGGGCATGCTTGATCCGTCTGCCATCTTTCCACTCGATGGCTGGAGGAGAATGAGAGAAAAAAAAAAGACTGAGAATTTTGTGAGTACTAAGATATTATTTTCCATGAGCTTATATAAGAAGATAAACAAATACATTACATGTTCAGTTTTCAAAGACTTTCTTAAGGGAATAAAATAAACATCCAAACAGAAAACACGCTTTGATCTGAAGCTGAGTCTTATCTTTAAACTCAGTTTTGGGTCATTCCATGCCAACTCACCCAGAACTCAGAACTTTTCCCGGTTCATGTCATGGATCTTCTAGAAAAAACTCATGTAAAAAGTTCTATTAAATTCATAAGACACTGCAAAATCCTATAGCTCTACTCCAAATACTTTTTTAGTCTTGAATTTCTGAAGTCTGGCCCTCTGAGCTAAATTTCATCATTTATGTGATTCTTTGTATGTGTGTTATAAGTCTCAGGAATTGCTGATTTTTCATTGGATTAGGCTGAAATTTGTACTAAACATCCGGGAAACCCTATAGATAATTTGCAACATGTATTCATGTAAATAGTTGTTGCTGAATGCTTGACAGTAATCAAATTAACAAATCGTTTTTTTCACCCAAATGAACAATGTTTAATTTTTGTAAAATTAATATCTCCACTAGTTTTCACTTTCTTGTGACCAAATTTTGATTCTGTGTAGTACTGATATAGTTATATCACATCTAGAAGTTATTTGGTCCTGCATAAAAAATTGAGTGCCACAGATCTTGCTAAATACAGCTTTGGAGCAGAAAACCCCACTTTAAAATACTTTGACTGTCCATTTTCCCAAGAGGGATTATTTTAATTTTCTTGAAACTTTTTTTTATGGGAATGTGTTGATATTCTTTGCAAATATGTAAAAAAAATTTAAATTAGTTGTATTACTCCTTCATCATTCAATATATTTTTGAAAACAGCTATTTTTTCTTACTTTTCACTGGCTGTAATATTACATTCAGTGGTTTTACTTCATAGGTCGATATTTGTACGATGCTGACTTCAAGGTTTTCCATCTCTGTGTGATACCTATTGGGTGTGTTTTTCATTGGGTCCAGGAAATATGCAAGTTACAGCTTATAATGGCTTGGTTTGTTCCATACTAGATGATGCCATCTTGTTCCGTGCGTCTGGACAAAATATTAATCTTAGTTCCTTAGCTCAATAATGCATACAGTATATTATTCAACTACAAGAAATGGAAGACAATACTATCTGTCCAAGAATGATAAACGAAAACTGGACCATCTCAAAAAATGAATTTCCATAAACGCTGTTGATGTGTGATTGATTTTTGTTCATGCTATAACTGACAGTAATTTTTCCATACAGTGTGAACATGTTGCTAACTGGAAATTTTATGTGCATAGACTGACAATTACATTTGTGTTTCTCAGCTTCAATAATATTTCCGCTTTTAATACTTAATATTTCATGTTTCTCAGGCTTTGTCCACTGTGTTACAAGTGTGAGAAATGCATGTTTACAGAAAATTATTAAATGATGAAGGAATAATATAACATCTTTACATTTTTTACCCATCTGCAATGAATATTAACACTTTCCCATTCAAAAAAAAAGTTTCAAGGAAATTAAAATAATCCCTCTTGGGAAAATGTACAAACAAAATATCTTAAAAAGTGGGGTTTTCTGCTCCGAAGCTGCATGTGGCAAGATCTGTGGCACCCAATTTTTTTATGCAGGACCAAATAACTTCCAGATGTGATATAACTATATCAATACTACACAGAATCAAAAGTTGGTTGCAAGAAAGTGAAAACTAGTGGAGATATAAGTTTTTCGAAAATTAAAGATTCTTCATTGGGTGAAAAATGATTTATTTTTATTAATTTGATTACTGTCAAGCATTCAGCAACAACTATTTGCATGAATACATGTTGCAAATTATCTATAGGGTTTCTCAGATATTCAGTACAGATTTCAACCCAATCCAATGAAAAATAAGCAATTCCTGATACTTGTAATATACATTCAAAGAATCGCAAAAAAGATGAAATTTAGCTCAGAGGGCCAAACTTCAGAAATTCATGACTAAAAAAGTATTTGGAGTAGAGCTACAGAATTTTGCAGTGTCCCATGAATTTGATAGAAGTTTTCACATGAACTTTTTTCAAGAAAATCCATCACATGGACTGGGAGGTCCCAGGTGAGTAGGTATGGAATGACCCTTTTGGAATCTGCTGCACCTATCTCGAATATCATCAATGTTCTTCTGATGCATATGTATAATTCAGTCAAGCAGAAACGCCTTCTCACCTTTCTGTGGTACTGGTTTCCTCATGGTCCAGCTACGGCAAATCCAAGACAGAACAGCCTCGCTCTATCTGCGATACAGAGAGGACAAAATCTCTTTCAAAACTGACAAGCCGTGTCCAGCCGTTGCCAAACCACGCGTCCCTATTTCGACAGTGTAAAGTAACATCAGCATGTTTGCACTGCAGCAGAACAATCAAAGGAAAACCCAGAGAACAGGTTATTTACACGCAACAATCTGACAATCGGTGGTGATACATCAATCTTTCCCCGTGGGGTTTCTTGTTTCGAGTCAGTTTCTCTGTCTGCAGACACAAAGGTCATCGGGTCAGACAGTTAACAAAGTAAAACAGACGCTGAGGCATCCATGTCCGCAAATATTTGTTTAAGGCTGAGGACAGCAGATACTCTTCATTATATGTCATATAAATAATGGACTACTGTACTAAAACTGACAGCTCATCGCATGTAATGATTTTGATATCACATAACGAAACATTTATTACGACAGATAAACAATATTTAGCCAAATTCAGCGGGACCTGTCACTCATCTGATCAACTTTATTTTGCTAAGACCATAATACAATTAACTAATAAGTTTAACGTTAGCCAAAATATTTCGCTAAATGGGTCGTTGAGAAAAACTTCAGCCAAAGATAATGTCAGCTAACTAAAGATACGGCTGGATGTTTTTAAAACAGTTCAAGTCCAGTGTGAAGTTTAAGACGCAAGTAAATCAACTCATGTAAAATTGTTATGAAAATACCTTAACAGAGCATAACAATCTTGAAATGGGTCCCCTTCGGTTACGATTTTCTTTCAAAAGAAGTGCGCCTTTTTCTTGCGCCAAGAGGAGGATGGCGTCCAAATTCAGGCGACCAGTCCCTCCCTCTTCCTTCCCACAAAAAACATGACAGCAACCCTGTCTTCCCGGGACAGAGACCTAACGCTATATGAACGCCAGAATACAAGGAATTACTAGCTGCGACTGCGTTAAAATCACTTCCAGTTGTAGGTTATAACATAGTAAAACTTTACCGAAAGTCGACTGTTAGTTAAAGCGTCCTAAAGTGACAAAATTAAATCAAAACACAAAGTCGACACATGGGACTACCCTGAGGCGCCTAGCCCCATCAATTCATCGTAACAAGAGTACTCTTCCCGGGCAAATTAATTGCGTATTTAAAACTCATGTGGTTGCAGCTGGTTGTCGCAAAGCAAGCACAGAGTATGGATGGTGGATCTGCTCTTACGTGAAAATACAAAACAAATTCAAGCATGCTCCATAATGGCTAACACTTCCATGCTAAGCTAACCTAAGTGCAGTAGCTGGGTTAGCTATATTAAATGGGATAAATTAGCCAAGCACATCCAGTATTAGTTAGCTAGGTCAGCTAGCTTTGCAGCCTTAGTCTCCGTAAATATATACATCATTTCAGTTAAATTAATACTGCAGTCATGCGTATTTATTGGATGCACAGGATTTTAAGCTGGGACAGTGGCAAGCATGGAAACGATTCGTGGGTTTGTTTACCTTTCTCTGAAGGGTTTGTGTTTATTTTCAGATGTGGATTAGTGCCTATCCGCCATGTTTTTGTAGTGTGTAAGTGTATGGAGGAGGAGTTGCCAAACAGTGGCTGCTGTGGCCAGACGGAGGGAACTACAAAAGGAGACGAAAGCCAGTCGCCACAACGGACAAAGACACGGCCCCTGGCGAGCAAAACCTGACCGTGTTCATTACTCCTGCTGAGAAATTCTTAATCATAAACCAAGAGGGGGTGCATTATCGGTGTCCTATTCAGTCATTCTGATTTAAATTTTTCCCCGATGGAAAAAGACCTATTAGCTCATTTAAGACGCGCGATTGCTCGGATAACTGAATGAATATTAAGCCAATCAGGATGCTCCGATAGGAATGTCTCTGACGTTACATAATTTTGGACAGGTTTCACTTTTGATTTAATGTTGTGCAACTATATTGTTTTGCAGTACGTGGTAAACGAAGTGGTAACATCATTAATCAGTATTGTCTTGCGGTATCGTCCCTACATTGCCTATTGCCCATATCGTTTTTTCAGTCTCTACGTACCAAATTATAATAAAATATGAATAGGATATTTTTATATTTCTGAATGATTTGGGTTCCTCTACGAAGAGAATTTATCGTAATGGTGCCTTTATATGTTTTATATCACCGGGGGCGCTGGTCCAGTTTTTTAGAAGAGTCAACAAATGTACCTCGTAACACAGTATGGTGTTATACTGTCATACTGTAAACAAAGACACATATAGTGTTTATAAGACTAATTGCATAAACGCACAATCATCAGAAGATGGTGCTAAAGATCTGCTTTAGTCGTAACAAGATCGTACGCTGGTTGAATTAAGACTACTCAAAATCGAGCACGACTCATCGGATATCAAACAGGTCTTGTAAGCATACAAGTTTATGCTGAGTTATAAGTCACTTACAATTTAGACGGTGTGCTTTCGATAAATGGAAATGGAAAAATAATAACATTAGGAACATATCTGTGCTATTTCGAGGGAGTCCGTTACAGAAAGCCACACATTTATTTATTTTTGTCCACTGGTCTACAGAGAGCCATTTTCTTTAAGGTCATACCCGTTTCCCCCTCAACCCTAAAATAAATAATTCCCATCAAATACACAATCAGTCTGTTACTCAGAGAAATGTCCTCAGAGAAATGTTTCACGGCATATCAGATTCTGATGAGCGATAAAATTGGACTGCTAAGGCCAATTGGTTATGCAGTACCAATTTTAAAACGAAAAATACGCCACTGTGGTGTACCTCCCAGTTCTATTGTACTCTACGGTCAGCTGCCAGCACAGTTATTGCTTATTGCAGCACACACGATACGACTGCCTTTAGCGAATCAGCCCTCCTCTCCAGGCAATTATGTTTAGATTCACACGGTGAAAGGGGTTAATTGCTGCCGCCCACTCGCCTGATTTGAGCTGCTTCACGGCTGTCGGGGCCCATCGCGTCAAAGGGTCTGCAGTCCAGCGGGAGTCACTCAGTGTCATTAGCACACAGGCACACTGAGCTCACAGACTCTCCTCAGCATCTCACACAAAAACACACCCACAAATAGAAGGTGTGAAAGAGAAAGAGACATGCTCATCAGTTAACAAGTGATGCCGCTCAGTAATTTGTATATAGGTACACATAGCTCAAGATATCTCATATTAATAGGAAAACTCTTTCTAAACGCTAATTTGAAAATAAGTACATAAAATATTTTTAATGCATTTCATTTAATTTAATAGCTGTCAAGACTTTATTATTATTATTATTATTATTATTATTATTATTATTATACCACCAACAACAACAATACTACTACTACTAATTTTAAGAATGGAAGCAGGACAAGTAATTCATGATACGAATTATTCACACTGTGACCTTTTACTCGATTTGTTCCTAGTTTTTAACTGTTTTAGCTGTTATAATTCTGGATGTCAGATATCACAGTCAGTGGAATGAATGATTAAATCCCCATCAATAGAGCTTTTTCAAAGTAAGAATTTAACAGTGAAACAATAAAATATTGGATAGCCTCTCCTTTAAGCACATTGATGAATGAAGCAAAAGTTTGTGCATCTTTTTTTTTCGTGGACGGTACCTCCACAGAATTGTGAAAGCATTTATATGCATGACCATTGATACTCACACTGACCTAACACTAGGTGTCAGTGTTGCTCTCTTTAACCTGAAATCATTTCGCCTTTGTTGTAGAGTTTCTCTCATCCCTCTCATTGAAGTCATACCTCAGTGTACCTCAGCTTTCTACCTAAACAAGAACAAAGCTCCATATTAAAGCAGGTATACTCCCTCTGAAGATGTACTACAAGCTCGTGAATATGGTTTGAAGACTTGTTCTACCATAAGCCTCACGCAGATATGTAAACCAATGTATTCAGACACATTTCACGGCAAAAGCTGAGGTTCAGATGCTTATTGCTCAGTGTATTTATAACTCATGCTTTGGCGTCAGACATCCAAGTGTGTCCTAGCATGTTCTGTTCACTGTCCACAAGCTCAAAGCGTTCACAGCATGGGATGTTTCCCTGGCCTGCATGTAGAAGCTTAGCCACACATTCACTTTGCATCACTACAGGGAGAGAGAGAGAGAGGGTGAGCACATGTTGGATTTGTGTGTGTGTGCGTGCCGTGTGTGTGTGTGCGTGTGCGTGTGTATGTGTGTGTGTTGTACGGAGGGAAAGAAAAGTGAGGGTATTTCTTTTGGATGTTGTCCTACAAGCTGCAATAGAATGGTATAGAAAGAGGGGTTTTTTTCAACCAATTTATTAATCCTTTTAGGCAATGTTCCCTATTCAGAAATGCAAATTGAATCAATCTGAGGCTGACTTTTTAGACTTTTCAAGTGGGATTTAATTAGAAGCCAGAGCCCGCAGTTTTTAATGAGAGAGGGGGTGGAGAGAGTGAGAGAAAGAGAGAGAGAGAGAGAGTGAGTGAGAGAGGAGGGTGGGGTGGGGGAGAGAGGAGCGAGGGAGGCATGGTTTTGATCTGGGGTCCTGCTGGAGTGGCATACCACACACTCATACACACACACACACACACACACACACACACACACACACACTCATAACACAACTCAAGTTTATCATGAAGCTGTTGTCCCCCCCACCCCCACCAATCTGTGCCAGTCTCTCTCTTGCCTCCAATCTACACTTTTTAGTGTTGTTATCAACCATCTCTCCCTTTCTCTCTCTCCCCCTCTAACTCTCTCTTTCAGTGTATCTCTCTCTCTCTCTCTCTCTCTCCCTCTCACTCTGTGTCCGTTTCTCCACATGCTGGCAGGGCTGAGGGTGTCAGAGCTGCTGGTTTATACACAGACCCTGTGTGACGCGGCGCTGTGTGTGTGATGGAGTGTGTGAGGTCCAGTCTATCACTGTTATTAATAACCCCGCTGGACCCGCCAGCCCCGCTCCAATAAATAAGCTCAGCGTGTTGTCCACCATCCGGAATATTCCTGCCAGAGAGGAAGCCATTTATCAGTATCCGGCCGCTCATTTCGCTGCGCTTGGTAAAGCTGCTAAAATATGAAACTGCTGGGGGAAAAGAGAGTGAGAGGAGAGCCGACTGTGAACTCGCACTCCAATCTGGCACCAGATAGGAACCCAACTTCACAGGGCATTTCCCCTGCTCGCGGGCCAGTCTCTTTTTTTTCTTTCTTTTTAGTATTTTTCATCCCTCCATCTAATCTTTCATTCAACGGCGTTGCCATCAGTCATGGCATTGTCATCCCTGTAAAGAACCCACACCACTCGCAAAGGGAAAGACAATGTTGGATGACTCATCAATGTTTCCATTCTCTCTCTCTCTCTCTCTCTCTCTCTCTCTCTTTCTCCCTCTCTCTCTCTTTTTCACTCCATGGCCAGTGAAGTGTTGATTATTCAGGAGGGTTTCATTGCAATTAAAGCAATAATCTTGAGTTCAAAGGCATTTGAGCTGTACCTCAGACATTCTAATATGACTAGTGTATTACCTTATACAAAGAGTCAGAGCTCCCAAACTAAGGACAGAGTGGTAGCATGGAGGTATTGGACACACAGTAATGCCTGCAGTAACTGTACAATAACTGTATATGACTATAGTAGAAAGACATTTAATTATTGTTATTATGATAAAACATTAAATTCTAACAGCTCAATTCTTGAAAGATATTGGATCTGTTGTTCATGAGTCATGTCAGAGTGAAATTGATTTCTTTAATAAGCTGTGTCTTTATTAATTATTACATTTCAAAATACGCATACAGGCACAATTATACATAACATCGTTTAAAAAAAAAATCAACACAGTTTGCCCCGCCAACATTTAAACTGGTAAATAATATCATGATTAACAGCATTAAATCAATAGTTTACAGTTGCTGGCAGGATATGATAGTGAAGTGATAGGAACATTCATGTATAATTATAGATGCAAGAAATGAATGCGTTAGTGAAAGAAGGGGAGAGAAGGAGATGACTAGGCAATGTTACATAGGAGAGGTTCCTGAAGAGTCCTGTTGATCAGAGGAGCAGACAGTCAGTCTTCTCTCTCAGACACATTCACTCAGACATTTGGTGTTCAACGATCCTCCTTCTCTTCTGCTCCTTCTCTGTGTTTCTCATTGCCTTTGAACTGAGCCCTCATTAACCATCTCCTGATTAGCAAAAACCCCCAAAAAGTGTGTGTGTTTGTGTGCGTGTGCGTGTGTGTGTGCGTGCGTGCGTGTGTGTGCGTGTGTATGTGTGTGTTTGTGTGTGCGTGTGTGTACGAGTGTGTGTGTGTACGAGTGTGTGTGTGCATGCGTGTGTGAGTGTGTGTGTGTGCGTGCGTGTGTGTGTGTGTGCGCATGCGTGTGCGTGTGTGCGTGTGCGTGCATGTGTGTGTGTGCGAGTGTGTGTGTGTGTGTGTATGTGTGTGTATGAGGGGGGGGGGGGGCAAACACAGCATGACGGAGGAAGAGTGAGAGATGAGATGAGGATATGGAGTGAAGGAATGCAGGGAAAGATAGAATGGGCTATGAGGAGGTCTCACGCATACACACAGCACAGCGAGATGAGAGAGGAAACAGACTATTGAATTAATGACTGCTCCCGATATCAAATTTCTATTCATGTTAGAATGGCATTCACTCTATAGATGGTGAATGATGAATGATTCAACAAGTAAATACGCTAAAAAACTGTTTACAAAAATAGTTGAGGAAACACATAATTTTAGTGATGAAGGTACTCACATGGGGTGTCTGTGTGTGAATATGTACTGGTGTCTGTTTATGTGAGTGTGCGTGCGTGCTCTTGCGCAACTTTGTGTGTTTCTCTGTTTGTGTGTATGGGGTGGGTGGGGTAAGGGGAGGGGGGGTGGGTATGGTCTCTTGTGAGCCTCCTTAACATCAAACAGCTGGAAGTAATAAAATATTTAGGATGCACTGGGAGTCTGTGAATATTAATACCACTCTTCTTTTTCAGTCTCTGTCTTTCTATCCCATGTTCTTACAGTTTACTCTCTCTCTTTCTCTGTCTCTCTCTCTCTCTCTGTCTCTGCTGCACTTTATTGACCTTCAGTCTCTGGTGACCTTGTTTACGGTGAGGGAATTACAGACTGCTAATCAGGGGAGCGTGCGCTGGCAGGCACACCGGATGCACAGGAGGGAGAGAGAGGGAGAGATAGAGAGAGAGAGAGAGAGAGAGAGAGAAAGAGAGAGAGGGAGGGAGGGAGGGAGGGAGGGAGGGTGGCATGGGCGTACCAATACCAACCGACGTTGCCAGTCTCGACCTCGTCTGAGAACACGTCACCACAAGTTGCTTTGACACATCGCACGCACACATCCTGAGGAACGCCCAGGTACACACAGACCTCTCCCCCCCATCACTCTCAGACCCCCCCCCCCCCCCAATCACTCTCAGACCTCTCCCCCCATCCCTCTCACCTGCTCAGGCTGTGGAGCAGGAAGTTAAGAAAGGCAACCATTTGAGATTCAAAGGGAGAAAGAGAGAGAGAGAGAAAGAGAGAGAGAGACAGAGAGAGAGAGAGAGAGAGACAGAGAGAGAGGGAGAAAGAGAGAGGGGGGGGGCGAGAGAGTAGAGGAGCCATTCAGTTTGTGAAATAAACATAACATGGGGGAGAAAACAGCCCAATGATTTATTAATCACCACTCTGCCTTTGATAATTCATTCTAGGAGACAGGATCCAATTTGAGCAAAGCAGAAGAGCCCCCACCCCCCAAAACCATCATCAAATAATAGGTAGAGCCGTCAGAAACTAGTTTGAAATCATCCTTGGCTTGGTTTAGAGCAGGCTTTCAGAGCCAAAGTAGAGGTAACAAACCTAGCTAATTCATCATTTTGTACCTACCTTTGAACGCTAGTTATTACAACACTGCCACAGACAGCATATCATTATGGCCCATACAGATGCTTATCTTCAAAGACGTGTCTCGAATGTAGAACTACCGTTGATATTTGGCACAGACGTTTAAAAAAAAAAAAAAAAGGGGTGGGCGCGGGAGGGGGGGGGGGGGGGTTGAAAAAAGTTACGTGTTGATTAAAAAAAGGGTCTTGAGAGTTATTCCGAAGCTTAGAACAGGAGCGCACCTACATTCTCATTTAGTCTCAAATTACTTTCCGTCATCGCTGTCATAACCACGACACCTAACTGCAGGCATCACGAGAGCAATCAGGCAGAAACAGAGACCGACTTTTTACAGCGAGATAGACCGAAAATATACATAATCATAAAGTTATACGCATGCATTCCAACGCGCTATTCATGACTCGTAGCTTTTTTTTTTTTTTTTTTGCTTTTTTTTTGGGGGTATTGATTTGGAGATATGTTGAATCTGTGCTGTGCTGACTCTCTCACTCTCTGAGCCAAACCCATAAGGCTCAGAGAAAATATAAGAGAGCGTTTGAAAGAAAGAAGGATTGGCAAAGAGACAGAGGAAGGGAGAGAGAGAGAGAGAGAGAGAGAGAGAGAGAACGAGGGACCCGAGAAGGAGGACTAGACGTAGTGACAGGATTTATGAGCGAGGTTGTCGGTTTGCTCAGCTCCGTCTCGCTGCGGTCCACGCCTCTGTAATCGTCGATCCTTGTCCGGCTCCGACGTGTCTGGCGAGGCCTGGCGTCCCCCACCCCCCCACACACACACGCACACATACACACACTCTAGAGGATTCCGCCCGCTGTGCAATTACCCCCTTTGCCAGGGCATTCGGAGACACCCCCCCCCCCCCCCCCATATTCGTACAAGGACATATACTGTCCCTTGCTTCTATAAAAAAAACAAACACATTCATGTTAAATTTAGACAAATCTATATATATGAATATGCATTCTTTTTTAAAATGAATGCGTATTCATTTGAAAAGCTTATGCCCAAAAACAGTTTTCCTGTACATTACGCTCTCCTCCCAAATATCAGTTATAGCCATGGTCTTGAAAACAAACGCAGCAATTCATTTTGAAGAAGTCTTGGTGCCACACCAAGTAGCAACAGCACACGCCCTGATATGCAGATATGCATGCACACACTTACCTCCACATAGGCCATCCACGAGTGGAAAGGGTGGAGGAACCAGGAGGCACAGAAAAGTTACGTTTTCACCACAAGTAAGTTTGTATAGATGACATTCTAATGACCTTTCTCCATCACCCCAAAGACCCTGTGCTGCAGCAACGAGGGAAACGGCAGAATGGACAGACAGCACAGAGACAGAGACAGAGACAGAGAAAGGGAGGGAGAAGTGTGAGAGATGCACACAGAGAAGGAAGACGATTACAGACACGACGAGATGAGAGGGACGGTAGAGTAATTGGTCTGAACGTGAGACACACTTTAGAGTTCCGCGAGAAATCAAAAGGCCGCGTGTCGCTCGTGACATTCCGAGAGATGGGGAAGACACGGGGAAAGAGAGAGGAGAGGAGCGGAGAGGCCTTTCGGCTCATGCCTACAGAAGACCAGGGGCTTTGAGCTCATCAAACCGAGGCGCCAGACTCCTTTTCGCCCCCCCCCCCCACCCCTTGAGCCTGCAAGCCTTGACGAGACACGCCACTTCAGCTACCCCCCCCCTCCCCATCCCCTACGCCGCCTGCTGAGTGTGTCAGAACTTCAGGAGTCCTTCAAGACCAGAGGACAGCATCAGCACCAAAAAGAGAGAGAAAGAGAAGAGGAGGAAAGAGATGCAGAGGGGTGGCTTTGCAGACTTTGTGCTTCCTGCCACGTACAAACAGCATGAAGAAAAAGGAAGAGCTTGGTTGGCTGCCGCGCCATCCCTGTGGGGGGGGGGTGGGGGGTGGGGGGGGGGTGGAACTTTTTTTCAAAGAGTTCCGGCGACGCTTTGAGGTGGGTCCTCGCTGAACGACACAGGCCGGGCGGGCGGGCGGAGTCCCGGCGAGAAGGGGGGGGGGGGGGGTCCAGAGAGCATTGGGCCCTTCGCACCCGTGTTCAAAAGCCTCTTCTTACTGATCCAACCCTGAAAGACACCCTCTTTGAGCTCTCTCGTTCTCTGCCTATCTCTCTCTCTCTCTCTCTCTCTCTCTCTCTTTCCCAAAAGCCAAGACTTGGAAATGCTCTTAATGAGCATCTTCCATGATCACTGTTGCTGTCTCACTGCATCTTTCTTTACATCTCCACCCTCCTACTGCTTCCCTCCCTTCCCTCTCTCTCTCTCTCTCTCTCTCTCTCTCTCTCTCTCTCTCTCTCCCTCTCATACAGACACACACACACACAAACATACACACAAATGGGCTTGCAAACAGAGAAGAACTCAGACTGTTGCTCTAATGGTTTACACGTGTCGCCATTAAGAATCTGGCACATAGACAAACATTTTTTCTTTGGTGTTTCTTTGGTTTATTGTTGCGTTCCAGAGTTCCGTTTCTTTGCCAGCAATATGCTGAGAATATGTTTCATGTAAATTGATGGTAACCTGTGATCTGGTTAAAAAATGTATCCAAAAGATGCAATAACTTCTCTCTCTCTCTCTCTCTCTCTCTCTCTCTCTCTCTCTCTCTCTCTCTCTCTCTTTTCTCTCTCTCTCTCTCTCTCTCTCTCTCGCTCTCTCTCTCTCTCTCTCTATCTCTCTCTCTCTGTTTGTGTGTGCAGATGATGGATAAAGTGTGAGAAAGAGAGATTTAGAAAGAGACAGAGCAAATAGTATACAGAAGGACATATACCTGGACCAAGAAACAGGGAACCTTGTGGGTGTTCTTTTCTCTGTTGTGCATACAGCCACCCATCTCTGCGCAGGCTGCCACTTCTCTGTGTGCGTGCGTGTGTGTGTGTGTGTGTGTGTGTATGTATGTGTGTGTCTGTGTGCGTGTGTGCATAGTGTGAGCAGACAGCAGAGCTGGGCTGGGCTGGGACAGTTTGTGTGCGTGTGCGTGTGTGTGTGTGTGTGTGTGTGTGTGTGTGTGTGTGTGTGCGTGAGACACTAACAGGCCTGCGGTGTGATAAAAAATCCCAGGCGTAAAATAACGGGCAGGCCTGGAAAAGCAATCCCGCTGCTTTCTGTACGCGCACGGCTAATGAGACTTGCCATGCCCATGCTCTGCCAGCCAGTCTTCTCTCTCCCTCCTCAACCACACAGCGGGCAAAGGGGTCGGCCGGGGCCACTGTGGGCCTGCCTGGCACGTCTGTCGGGAAGGGGAGTGGGAAGGGTGTGCAACTGCGGTCATGTGCGTGAGTGTGGATGAGACTGTGAGTTAAAGTAGGAGGAGGGTAGAGGATGGAGAGAGAGAGAGAGAGAGAGAGAGAGAAAGAGAGAGAAAGAGAGTACTCCACGGTGTTATGTCAAGCTACATATGATCTCCACTGTGGAAAGGATGATCCCAGTAAAGAAATGTACTGTACGAATTCGTGGTCGTGGTAGGATTCTCTTACAAAAAATAGCTGTACGTTAGGCTCTTGGCAGAGACAAATACACACCTAACACACACACACCAAACACACACACATTCTCACTTGACTCTGAAGCGTGGCAGGGTTGGCACAGCGTCAGCCCTGGGGAGCCAGCGAGGGTGCCCAGCTGTGTGCCAACTGTGCCCGTGGGCTGTCCTCATGCTATTTCTTAGGATCTCTCTCTCTCTCTCTCTCTCTCTCTCTCCCTCTCTCTCTCTCTCTCTCTCTCTCTCTCTCCCTCTCTCTCTCTCCCTCTCTCTCTCTCTCTCTCTCTCTCTCTCTCTCTTCTCTCTCTCTATCTCTGTCAGTCTGCGTGAATGACAGCTGGGACAGGCTGTGTGTGTGTGTGTGTGTGTGTGTGTGTGTATGTGTGTGTGTGACAGTGCTGAGGGGAATGAAAGATCATGCCCCAGTATGTGTATATACATAGCACATAGAGACATATACATACAAACATACACATATTCAACCACACAGAAAAAAAAAAGAAAAAAAAAAAACATGCACATATAACCACGCAATCACACAGCCATTTCAGAGATGACCTAAGAGAATATAGCACTGTATACACACACACACACACACACGCGCGCGGCATGCTTGGCGTGTCTCTTTGCTGTTGAAAGAGAGGAAGACTGAATGACACTCACATTGTCTGGCCCAGTTTCTCTCTGCTATGTCATTTCTCTTAATGTGCACCTTGGCTCCACACGGCTCACTGTGAGAGCTGACACTGATTGTAGTCCTTTCCATCTTGCCTGATTATCATACGGTTACACTTCCCTATGGAGCCCTTTCTATCAGATACACGCTGGTCACAGAAAAGCAGCTGTAATGTATCGCTCAGTGGATGACAGACATACGCTCATCAGAGAACAATCTTTGTTATTCTGCTACCAACACAACTAACAGGCTCATATTCTGATCACAGAGCAGCGACTGTTGTTTAATTGCTGTACACTTAGGCTAATTTAACAGACTGACACTGGTCACAGAACAGTTATTGTTGCATAGTCGATAAAACTGTTCAACAGACTTACTGTATACTGTTCAGAGAACAGGTACTGTCACATTAGTCAACCATATCCCCGCCCGGATTACAGCCAACACAGGTGAACAGTCTCTCACTGTTCAGAGTCAAACTTTGCATGGTTGAGTATGCTTTTTTAAGACACAAGTCAGAGCAGTCAGAAAGGTCCAAATATCAGACAAGCTTTCTCAAATGCTCCAACACAAATACATGCATTTATGCAACCTTTTACATATAAATTAAAATGTGTCTGGGCACACACACACACACACACACACACACACACGCACACACACACACATACACACACGCACGCGCACACGCACACGCACACGCACACGCACATGCATACATACACATGCGTGCGCACACAAGCACATACACACAGAGACACGTGTAGACAATTGGTTGCTGCCTTCTCGTGCAAAGACAACCTCAGTCACTTCCGCGAGCGCTTTACGTAATGGCGGATGGCAGCCGTATCAGTAATACAATAAGAGACTCAAAACTGGTGGTGGGTGACAAAGAAAACAAACACTCTCTCTCTCTCTCTCTCTCTCTCACACACACACTTACACACACACAGACACACACACACACACACACACACACACACACTCACACACACATACGCAAGCAGTGAAACAGATGCTCTCATTTAAAGCCCCTCTGCACGGAAAAGGCAGCCGCTGTTTTGCAGCCATTGGCTGCATGATGCATGATGCTGGGGACAGATAAAACGCTCGATCTGCCCACTGGAGCACGTAATGGGCTGAGTTGGGGAACGTGTGAGTGCAGAAGGCTGGAAAGGAAAGGCATCAGGCCCAGGGCAGTGGCAGGAGCTCACTGCCTTTGCTGACTCAAATTCTGCCTCACTGTCTGACCCAGCCACGCATCACACACACACACACACACACACATACACACATACTCGCACATAGACATGTACACACCTCTCAGCCTGCTTTCTCTCTCTCTCTCTCTCTGTCCCTCTCTCTCTGCCAGACACTCAGCTCCCTGAACCCAATCACTCTGACAGGAAATGAGCCCTGAGCAATAGTCTGGATACTCACTTACTTGTTCTAAACCGATTCCAACCTGTTTCAGAATTCTAAAAGAATTCAGATGATTCCAAAGAAACCGAATCAAACAGAAACGGAAACTGCCCTCAAAGGAAGGTTTAGAACTCAGAGTTCTTTAAACAGATGAATCTGAACAGATTCTTGGTAAAGTCTCGGATTGTGTCTGGGGGAAGAAGCTCAAAGCGGTTCTTTTCTGACTCATTCAGTGGGTAGAACCGCAGAAAGACCACAGGGCAACCCAGCCGGACTGCTCCGCTCAAGTCTGGGATTCAATGTGTCTCCACTTACAATGCTGTGTTTAGAGAGAAGTGTGGTCTGGTCTGTGAGTTAACCCAGAACATTTCCACACTGGCTCTTTTAAAAGCTGTAGGGGTCAGGAACATAAGGCTGGTGTTGAGTGAGAATTGATTCCACATGTTGCCTCTTGGCCTACCTACTATTATTTGGGTGGTCATCGAAACAACAGTACAAAAGGGAATATGTGGCAAGATGGGTGTGTGTGTGTGTGTGGAGAGAAACATCTGTGCCTCTCAGGCAGGTGCATGTCAGGGTGTTGCAGTCACCTCAATCTCCTGCTGTTTCAGAGCCCTGACACGCGTCCCCTCCAGCGATACCCTCCTTCTCAGCCTTTCTACAATGTGTATCCCAGATGCTCCATGCAGCTGGAAGACTACCCTCTGCCTAGTCTAAAGGACCCCACATAGACAGCAGTCATAACACACACACAAACACACACACACACACACACACACACGCACGCACGCACGCACACACACACACACACTCATACACACACACACACACAATCACACACATACACATGCACACACACACACGCACACTCATACACACACACACACTCACACACACATGCACACACACACACATGCATGGGAATACATAATCTCAGAACATTCTGAGTTGTTTATTGGACTCTAATCATTGTTTTGGGAGAGGAGGGTGCCATGAAATTTTAACAAGCTCTGAATGAAAGATGCCATGCTGGTACACTTAGGTACATTAGACTTGAATTTTATCTAGCATTTAGAAGGCCTGTCAGATATTTCCCTTCAACCACAGATATATATCTCTCAACCTTTTAGCGTTTCCGCCTAAGGCCTTGAAAAACTTCAGTCACACCGGTGCCATCAGTCCTTTTCTACCATCAGACATGCTACTTAGGTCATTGCTCCCTTTCTGTTGATTTTCAGTCAAACAGCCAATCCAGAAGCTTGATTCAAGTTCAGAGCCAATCGGATGTTTAGAATGATCAAGACTCAAAAGAATGTGAGTTGAAGAACAGAACTGGCTTCACCTAGAGGCTAGCTCTAAACACCACGTTTATCCTCGGTGAGGTCGTGACTTGCATGTCGGCATGTCATCTGTCCTTAACACCCCCGATCTGAACGAGTTTCTCTTCCTCACACATTCCTGACAGAAAACACGTTGTGCTTATTACCAGCACTAACTACAATGGCTGATTGTACACTCTTTCAGAGCTGACTCTGTGCCAAACAAGCCTCCAGGAGTAGGATGGGGGGGTGGGGGGGTGGGGCTTGTCTGACTCCCATGTGCTGGCATCTTTATGAGTATGTGTTCTGTGTGCGAGTGTGCGTCTGCCTGCCTGCCTTACGAGTACGCAACTGAGCGAAAGTTAGCGATCTTGTATCAACATAGATTTGTCAACGTTCTGTGTAAGTTGTACTACCTAAAGTCATGGGACAAGTTTTAGAGCTCTTCTGAACGGGGGTAATCAGATGTCGAGACACAAGTTTTAAGATAAAAGTAGCGTATGCTTCAGAACATGTTGTGCTGACATTTTACAACGTAAAGCATAAAAGGCATTCCACAGAACAGGACAGATGATGGATGTTCGTAGCTGAAAGAGAGAGAGAGAGAAAAAAAAAACCATATTTAAAAAGAAACAAAATTCCTCTATCTCTATTTGCAGGCAGACAGTTGCTTGCAGTCTACTTGCCTAGCACTTGAGGAAAAGGTTAAAAGGCCCATCTTTCATCTCCACAGCATCACTGCAACATCTGCATTATTGATGGACTCGTTACTGTAATCAAAAATTCTCATTTATTTGGGAAGGCTGAGGATACGTCTGCCGTCTCCAGACAAACACTCCCTGGTGTCCCGCTTTCATTTTCGGAGAGGCGAGATACAGATTCGGTGATGCTTGTGGATGGGTTAGATGCCCAGGCACACAAAATTCACCGAGGCATACACACATACACACACACACACACACACACACACACACACACGCACACACATGCACACACATGCACACACGCACACACACACACACACATACACACAGAGTTAAGGCTGGGACGTCCTGTCTGAGGGTGGGCCAGATGGGCAGCTGTGTGGGCGTCACGGCAACGGGCTGTTTCCCCATGAGCCGCTACAGGGCTCTCACACCTCCAGGCGGAATCTTTCAGTCTGTGTCTCTGCTGGGACTGAGAGTGTGTGAGAGAAATGTGTATATGTGTATGTACAGTGCATGTGTGAAAAGAAAGAGTCAAGGTGGGGAAGGGGCGGGGGGGGGGGCAAGCATGAATGAGAATGTGCATAGTCTCAATAGATATTTTTTCTTTGTTTGCCACTGGATGAGAGACAGAGAGGGGAGAGAGAGAGAGAGAGAGAGTGAGAGAGGGAGAGAGAGAGAGAGAGAGAGAGAGAGAGAGAGATCAGACAAAAAGACCACCAGGAGAGATCATTAAGCAAAATGATGAAGAGACAGATAATTGAGATGGTAATACTATATCACCAAGAGAGAGGGATTAGACAGACAGAGAGAGAGAGAGGGAGAGAGAGAAAGATAGAGAGAGAGAGAGAGAGCGAGAGAGAGATCTGAGAGATTAGAGAAGTCCCTACAGAGGAGTTGAAATTCACAATGATTCTGTACCTGATGATCTGTGAGAAAGAGTCTTTCCATCCTCTGTTTCCTCCTCGGGCTGGATATGACACTCTTTCTCTCTGTGTCTCTCCGTCTTTCACTCACTCTCTCTCTCTCACACACTCTCTCTCTCTCTCTCTCACACATCACACACACACACACACACACACACACACACACACACACACACACAAACATATACCGTCCGTCTTGTGTTTGTTCCTCCTTCTGCTCTCTCTAATCTTAAGAGGCGCTGCCATTTGCATGCAAATCGTCCATTACACAGTAGCAGGGAAACACTGCGCCACGGAGTAATCAAGGACAAAGGAAGAAAAGGGTGCTGGGGGATGGGAGGGGGGGCGGGGGGGTGGGGTGGGGTGGGGGGGCAGTCACAGGTGAAAACTGTCTGAAATAGAACACAATGGGAAAGGAGAATTTGTGAGAGAAGAAGGTGAGATTAGCGGGAAGGAGAGAGGGCGTTCGAGACTATGATCCGAGATGAAGGACGGACTCGTTTTTTTTCGGTTTTTTTGTTTTGGTTTTTTTTTTCCTTTTTTCTTTTTTCTTGGGTAAATATCCGAGCTGCCGCTCTCATTTCAATGTCCTTCAGAAGCTGTCAATCAAACGGGCTATGCCCCACCCCACCCCCCCACCATCTCCGCTCGGGAAAATCTGCGCTTTTGAGAGCCACTCCAGGATTACACTGACACAGTGTGGAGCCAATGAAGCAGAACTGATCCAATCAATAAGATCAGACAGCACTTCTCTTTAATGAGATTATTGAAAGGATATCAGAATACTGCAAGTACTGCTATTTACCTGTCATTCCCAATCTGTGTCATTTAGGAAAACTCCCATGAAGAGTCATCAGGTCTGAAAAATGTTGTATTTGTGTAGCATAAGAAATACAGTGACTCTGGAAATGATCCATGTCAGTTGGACAATTATCTAACAGTAATTGCACAGAACAAAACAGAGAGATTTTTTTTGTGTGTGGAGAAAAAGAGTATTAGCAATTTTTTGCGCTTGTTTTTTTTTTTTTCTCTCTTGGGAATTGAACGATTCTATGAACTTCTACGCGATCGATCTCGTCGGGTCAAGCCATAGTCACAGCGAGCCTTCCAATGCTTTTCTTTAAGTCACAACAGCTTGGTGCAAATTGGGATGTTGAAACCAAATCGGTGTGACAATTTATCACTACCAAATTTCTTATCATTCCGCTTGTTTCTGCTGTCTCTCTGATGCCTGTGTGTTTGAAGTCATAGCTCAGTTTCCCAACTCTCTCTCACTCTCTCACTCTCTCTCTCTCTCTCTCTCTCTCTCTGAAGTTGCAGAGGAGCAGAGGAGTTTCCTTTCTCTATGTTGAGATTCGTAGCGTTGGAGAACATAGCAGGCACACTCTGTGAGGCGGCTGATTGCGCACCGTTTGAAGTCTTAAACGCACCATGCTAAGATTCTCTCTCTCTCTCTCTCTCTCTCTCTCTCTCTCTCTCTCTCTCTCTCGCTCTCTCGTTCTCACTTTCTTCCTCTCTCTCTATCTGTGCTGCCGAGAATCTTTTGAAGCTCCGCTTGAGCGACACACATTTTATACGTTACACTTCTCTAAAACGGGCAATTATTTTTCCCCCCCTTCTTTAAGCATGGCTGTGGATTTGCTGTGAACGTACTGACAGGAGAGACAGAAAAGACTGCACCCTCAAAGCCTAGTCTGTCGCAGTTCACATCTTATATGTGTGTGTGTATACATACATACAAACACACACCCACACACACACAAACACATTTATATATATATATATATATATATATATATATATATATATATATATATGTGTGTGTGTGTGTGTGTGTGTGTGTGTGTGTGTGTGTGTGTGGTTTTACTGAGTATTTTATTGTACAAAACAGTGTGTGTGTATGTGCGTGGCATGTGTATACCGTTTTGTACAATAAAATACACAATAAAACTTGCACAGGAGTCTTTAAGACTTTCAGAGAAGATTTCAGACAAGCCTTATTCACTGTCAGCACTGATGACCTGACAACCTCTTATTGGGTTTTTTTTCCCAGCATCCTTAAACTGTCCTGGTTACAGTGGAATGTCTTGCAGACAGGGGACTCCAGTCTGGCTGTGCTGATCCGATGACACGATGGTTCTATGGAATGAGGTTTAGCTTAATTGGGCCTTTTGGGTCAATTTCTTGCCAATCAGTATCTTTAAATGTGAAGTAACGTGAGAGAGACAGCAGAACAGAACCGAACGCAGTTAGACGCTCGGTGGGTGGACATGGAGGAGGTGAAGTCTGAGAACTGATTCTTACTGTGGAGCAAAAGAGCAAACCTTGTATTATCTCAGAGAGGGGGATGAGAGACAGAGAGCAAGGCAAAGGGTGATAGAGTGATAGAGACACAGGCAGAGAAAAACCTGACAGAAAGAGAGAGAGAGAGAGAGAGAGAGAGAGAGAGAGAGAATAGGCAGTAGAAGAGGAGGAGGAGGAGGAGAGAAAGCAAGAAAAGGAGAGAGCAAGAGAGAAAGAGAAGGAGTCAGAGGGGCTGTTAAGATTGCCAGTCTGGTTTGAAAAAGCCATAATGACAGTCTGTGACACACAGGCAGTCTCCACACAGGCCACTTTAAGATAAAGCCTCATGTAATGGACTCTGTGAGTACTGTCTCTGGTCCGGAAACTCCCAGAAAAAAAAAAAAAAGCCAAATGGAGAAAGTTAAATCTCAAGCCAGATCGTCACCCCCTCCCGTCCCCCAAAAGCGTTCTCGTGTCCTGACGTACCAAAAGGAGCGTGGAGCAGAGTGAGGAATGATCATCTGGTATATTCGGTGACACAACTTGGCAAGAATGCAAGACTGGCAGCCAGGCTTTGATCTTGATGTGAAAAAAATCCACACATCAGCACTAAAATTTGTTTGATACTTTTGAACAGACACATTAATACCCTCACAGTACTTCTTTGCTGTAACACGATGAAAAAAAAACATGTCATAATTACATGGTAATTACAATGTAATGAATCATAACTGCTATTTAACCAAGTAAACTCTGTTTCTCTCTCTACCAAATATAAAGTATGACCGCAGCATTGGGCAACATACAGGACGAAATGTCATCCCGAAGAAGCCCTGGGAGATGCAGCCATTTGCCAGAATCCATAGAGAAGAGCCAGCTAATGACTTAATGACATTAAGTCATGTCTGGGAGATTGAGAAAAGCTCTTAGGTCAAGAGGTGACACACGTCTCGCGTTGGGCCGAGAGGATTAGGAGTGACTTCACCAGTACAGGGAGAGAACTTGACCTCCTACCAGTGGACATGAGTCACTCAGCTGCTCTCACACTGCACGACTGTCTGAACTGCAAAGGGAAAGAGTCACATACGTAACTGAGACTGACTGTCACTCATGGGCCTCGCATTGATTTGACGTTTTCATAAACTTTTCTTTGGAGTCAGACGACAAACCAGGAGAGCATACACACACACACATTCCCAAATGTAGGCACATGCACATGCACGCACACACACACACACACACAATCATGTGCTCTCTGTGCGTTGCTCAGCACTTGGCTGGCACCCAGCGTAGCACTCATTTTTTTATGACCCTTTGGTTTATGGTTTATTTAAAAAGTAACAGTCCCTTTATAGGTCATTAAAAGTGAAATAAACCCAGCTTACGATCCTCCAGTTGATTAAAGATAGAGAGCTGACAGCAGATGCCAGCCAACCCAGTCCAAACAGTCTATTCAGGGTGAGAGTCTTTGACCTCTTCAGCACCACTCAGGGACTTTAAATATAAAATACACATACACATACACGCACATGCACACACACACGCACGCACGCACGCACGCACACGTGCATGCGCACACGCACGCGCACACGCACACACACACGCACGCACGCACACATACGTACACACACACACACATACACACACACACGCACGCATGCACGCATGCACGCACGCACGCACGCACGCACGCACGTACACGCGCATGCACACGCCCACACACATGTACACATGCGTACACACACACACACACACACGCGCACGCACACATACGTACACACACACACACACACACACGCATATGCACACACACACGCACATGCACATGTATACACACACGCACACACACACACACACGCATGCAGACATATGCACACACACACACACGCGCGCACATACACATATCAAACACCTTTCCATTCCTTTCTAGTTCCTGAAAATGCTATTCATGCCAGAATACAGAACACATACAGGGAGGCATTTTCTACATATGTAGATATATCTCTGTTTGCATTTCAAGCTGGTGGCAGCTGATGAAATGGAAAATTTAAAAGATGAGGAAAGAAAATATGTCCTTTGATACATTTATTCTAAAATGCATCCAAAGTAAAGAGAGACACTTTGTTCAGTAAGAAAGTGACTACTGTAGCTGAAGGACTGTTGTGTTTTCCATGTACAAGCATACAGTCATTAAATGACTGAATATGTGTTTTGCAAGTGTGTGTGTGTGTGTGTGTGTGTGTGTGTGTGTGTGTGCACGAGCCTGTGCGTGTTATTACATTTTGTATCAAACAAGAGGCGAAAAAGGCTTACATTTTTAAATGCAAAATTAATACACTTAATTCATAATAATAAAAAAAAAACTAATCAAGTGGATGAAAGCAGCTGATTGTATAGCCTTGTATAGCCTTGCCCGTCATAACAATATAATAGATGCTCTCCACAAGAAAATGACAGAAAATTGTGAGTATCCAAGTGGCTATGCCTTGCACATGTGCTCAGCATTAAATCTCCACACGACAGACCAAAATCCAATCCCAACTCCAGTTCCCTCAGATCACTCACCTGTCTACCACATACTGCCACTGACTGTATCATTCTGTTCCATCACAGGTACTTTTCCAAATCTCCTCCAAAGTCCTGGTTCACAAGTACTCACAACCCACCATTCTACAGGCACAGGACGGCCGGACCAGTTTCCTTCATAAAAGAATAAGAGAGCAAACAGATAAATAAAAGAATGCAAGAAACATGAATAAATAAATAACTAAATAAATAAATATGTGCAGACAGACAAACAGACAAAAAAAAAACTTAATTTCAAATGTAATAATTTATTTATTCATTCATTTTTTCATTTTTATTCTTTAAGTTATTTTCAGCTCTAATTTTACTGTTCTATTCATTTCATTCTGTTCATTCTGTTTATTTATTTATTTATTCTTTCCAGGCATGACACAGATGAAAGCGCCTGCTAAATAAATTAATGCAAATGTGAACGTGTTAGTATGTTTTAGATATAATGTGGCATGTATGTCTGCAGCATTTCTGCTTGCATGTTCCTGCTCCTGTGAGCCATGTAGTGCATGCGTGTATGTGTGTGTGTGTGTGTGTGTGTCTCCACAAATGTAAGTAAATGTGAATGTGTGTCTGTGTGTGTATGCGTGCGCGCGCGTGTGTGTGTGTGTGCGCGTGCATATGTGGATGGGTGTGTGGGCGTTTTTTCTGTGGGCATGTGTGTGTGTGTGTGTGTGTGTGTGTGTGTGGGTGTGTGTGTGGGCGTGTGTGTGTGCGCGTGCGTATGTGTGACAGAGAGTGTCTCTATGTGCACTGTGGGCTTTTCCTGGTAGAAGGCTAGACTGCCCCTTGCAGTCTTATTAGCGTTAATGAGGGACCGCGACTTGGCCAATTTACATCAGTAATCTGATATTAGCTAGAGTCGCTGAGGCCGATGGGAGGCCATCTCTCCCCACACACGCATATTACAGTCTCAGCCACTCACACACACACACACACACTCACACACGCACACACACGCACACACGCACAGACACACACACAGAAGCACACATGCTCACATGCACACACCCTACATACATACTGGAGAGCTGAATAACTACTAACATAAACATCTTATTCACAGACCAAATAAATGTTTATGCTTGTTTTTCAAACGTTTTAATTGGAGCAAACAAAGATGAATTTACACATTGGAGCTGAGAAGAGCTATGTGTTGAGCTGTGTTTAATTTCATTCTTTCCCATTTGGTCAGGGCTGCTAATTGTATGTCCAACTCTCCAACTACATGTTACTGTTGCTTGTTGGGGTGTTAAGACATTTCTCCCGATCGCTCTCTTTCCCCCACTAGTCAACAGTTCAGCATCTCTTCTCATTAGGACTGGAGAGCAAAGCTGGCTAATTGTGGTTTGTGTAACTGTCTGCCGATCGAAAGAAGCTCTTTTCTCTTTTAGTGCCCAGAATGGAGGCTCCTGCTTCTAAGACAGACGTTCTTATATAAGCGAATGAAATTACACACACATACACACACACACACACACACCACACCACACCACAGAGAGTGAGAGAGAGAGAGAGAGAGAGAGAGAGCGAGACAGGTAAAGAGAGAGAGAGAGAGAGAGAGAGAGAGAGAGATAGACAGACCGACAGACAGATAGAGACAGATAGAGACAGATAGAGAGAGAGATAAAAACAGAGAGAAAGGGAGAGGTAAGTAAAGGAGCGAAAGAGAGAGGGAAAGAGAGAGAGAGAAAAACAGAGAGAGAGAGAGAGAGAGAGAGAGAAAGCACCAGAAGTCTCCACTTCATTGAGTTTGCCTCATTAAAGCACCCCAAACACTTTGAAGTCAGAGCCTCTGGTTTTTATCACTGCGAGTATCAAACTCAGAGTGTGAAAAGATAAAGACACTGGGGGTATTAGATATTCAGGATGTTATGTCTCATGCAAAGTGTGTCACAGCATCTAGATGTCAATCATCAGACTCCTCAACAATATCAATCACACGTTCAACGTCAAGTCACCACATTAATCTCAGAATATTGTCCCTTCTATGCACCCTGATACAATGCAGTAAAACTGTGAATAAAGATACACATTTGCCTGTAAATCATTTATAACACTTCCGTACATTTTAATGATATAAAATATAGAGACAGTATCTGTTAAACAGCCAGTAAAAGAGTATTGTATGATACTTTGTGTTGAATATATATTTAAAATCTAAGGAGTAGTACTAGTTCATTCATTGGAGCCACCTCTAACATTGTGGAGATGAAAAAGTAAGATGGAGGCCATCCATTTTCTGTGGCCTTGAACCACATTTCTGTCTGTATGAGTGTTTGTGGATGTGTGTGTGTGTGTGTGTGTGTGTGTGTGTGCATGCGCACGTGCATGTGCGTGTCTGTGTGTACAGAAAGAGAGAGGGAGTGAGGGAGAGAAAGAGAGAAAGAAAGAGAGAGAGAGGAAGCACCAGTATGTCTGCTCTCCCCAAGGATCGATGAAAAATAGTTCTTTATGGCGAGCGATTAGGACGTTTTTCTTTTCCTCCGTTCTCCTCAGACCTCTGGCTGTACAGTCGTGTCATGCTCCATGCTTGCAGCCACTTGTACTACACTTTCCAGTGGAAAATGTCTCTTCATTGCCCATCAGCCAATCCGATCAATGGTCTCCCATCCTCTGATTTACTGGGACCTCCCACCTCATTCTGTAGAATCTGTGCGCCATCTTCAATCATACAGTCAACACATCTAATTAAGACAAGCACTCCACATTTTAGAAATAACTGAAGGATTTTGAACATTCAGCTAGACTGTTGAAATGGCCCTCACTACCTGAATTTTTTGAATAGGGTGTATTTCACTGGAAAACCTCATATTCATAGACTTGTGTGTATGACTCCTCATTTAACAACTATGTAAAGTTTATTACAGGCTCAACCCCTTTTTAATGTCAACAAGGCTTAGTTAGATATCCCATGATCCACCATTGTTATCCTCTCTCTCTCTCTCTCTCTCTCTCTCTCTCTGTCTTTGCCTTTGTGTGGGTGTGGTATGACTATGTGTGTGTGTGTGTGTGTGTGTGTATGAGTTTGTGTCACACTTACTCTGCTGTGTGTGTGTCTCATTCCATTCCACTGTTTCCCCTCCGGATCTCATGTATTATGTATGTGGCCTCTCATGAATATGCTAATTTGGCAACGTGCAGAGAGAGGTGAGAGGGCTTCCCCTGTTCTATTCTTACATCCGTCTGATGAGAGAGACAGAAAAAAGAAGAGAGACAGTGAGAGAGAGAGAGAGAGAGAGAGAGAGAGAGAGAGAGAAAGAGGAAGAAGAGGAAGAAGAAGAAGAAGGCTGGTACAACAAGGTGTGAAGAGGTATGGAAAAACTTGACTGTTATAACTTGGAGAACACTTGCCAGGGGACAAAAATGAATAAGTTAAAGTATACAAATGAAAAATCTTCTATCCAATGATAAATAAATTGTGCACGGTGTGAGATATGAGGAGGAAGACAATGTGAGAGGAAAACAGAGGAGAGTAAGAGATTTCTGTAAACCTTTCAAATGTCAAAATGGATTTGAACATGATCACTAATGCATAATTTCCTCTCTCCCAGAGCTCTGTACAATCACACTCAGCAGTGCTGTCATTTTCACATTAGTGCCTGAAAGCTACGCTTTGTGTTTGTGGGGTTGAAAGGTTCTGTATATGTGTTTCAGGCCATGGAGCTTCCACCCAAATCAAAGAAATACTGCCAAGGTTTACTCATTATAGGTGCCCTTGAAACATTCCATCATGTCACATTCACACACACACGCACACACATAAACACACACACACGCACACAGGCACACACAGGCATGCACACACATGCTTACATGCACACACACACACACACAAACACACACACATATGCTTACCTGCACGCACGCATACACAGACACACATGAAGACACAGACACAGACACGCACACGTACACACATCGGAACCAGAGTGAAAAAGAAAAAGAGAAATGAGAAAAATTAATCCAACCGATTCTAACTAACTCACTTCAAAAGCTCCATCTTCAAAGTTCTGTAACATAAAAAGCCCTTTTTTTTCCCACAACATCAAAAAGTGGAAGACAGCAAAGGGACTTTCTCCCCCTCCCTCTCCTGCCCTCCCCTCTTTTTCCAGCCTACTTCATACTCTAGTGGTCATATTTACTGGACTGACACGTACATCCTCCGAAAACGGCATGGTTTTGCCTGTGTCGCTCTGTCTCTGAGTGTGTGTGTGTGTGTGCGCGCGCGTGTGTGTGTGTGTGAGTGTGTGCGTGCGTGTGTGTGTGTGCACGCGCGCGTGTGTGTGTGTGTGTGTGTGTGTACTGCTCCTCTCCTGGCACCCTCTGGGTGGTGAGAAAGAGCCAGGGGGTGGGTGATGATTCAGCATCTGTCTCTCCACAGTTGCGTAACAATGGAGAGAGTGAGAGACACAGAGAGAGAGAGAGAGAGAGAGAGTGAAAGACACATAGAGACAGAGAGAGAGAGAGAGAGAGAGAGAGAGAGAGAGAGAGAGAGAGAGAGAGACAGAGAGAGAGAGCAAGTACAGGGTGAGAAGAGTTCAAAATCATAGATAGACACATAGAGGGATAAGGGAAACTAAAAAGACATAAGGGTGTCTCACACACACACACACACACACACACACACACACACACGCACGCACGCGTGTATGCACACTCATACAGACATACACATAAACACACACCCGCACCTTCAGGCCACTAGACTTTCCTGCAGTCTGCTGGCGATGGCTGATGTTGAAGGTTGTTACTGACCAGAGGGGGGTGAGGGAGCCTTATAGCATGGACACTAAGACACTGAAGACTGGCCGACAAGAAGGACGAGAGAGAGAGAGAGAGAGAGAGGAGGGGGAGAGAGAGACAGAGAGAAGGCGGGGTGGGGGGGGGGGGGGGGGGGGGGGGGGGTGTGACCTTCATTGCACCAGGGTAGTCGCTAGAGGGGAATCAACCTCAGGGAGACACATGAGTCTTGGCAAAGTCACTCTTAGACAGTCTCCACCATGCACACACGCACACATACACACACACAAACACACACACACACACACACACACACACAAACACACACACAAACACACATGACCATGCATTCTACATATTTCATACAAACCACACGCTCTCCATGTTGAGATATTTACACTACAAGCTGTCTTTGTGCGTGTTTGCTGACATGAACAGACATGTCTTTGAGAGTAAACCTGTACTCTCTGAAGACGTCTAGCTCAAAATAGGTGGCATTATTTCTGCTAAATGCATGTGCATAGGTTGTACGAACGGGCAGAGATAGCTAGCTATGCTGTTAATCCGACAAAGACAGAGAGAACGAGATGAGAAAGAGAGAGAGAGGGAGAGAAGAAGGAGAGAATGATCCTGGGGAGACCGAGGGCAAAAGGCTGGAGACAGAGAAAGAGAGAGAGAGAGAGAGAGAGAGAGAGAGAGAGAGAGAGAGACAGAAAAAAAAGAGAGAGAGAGAGAGAAACGTGCCACTTCTTCTAACTGATCCCTGTGCTGAAAGGGGATTTGCATAAATTTTTAATCAAAGCAAATTAGATTATAACCAAATTAAATTACACTTCCTGCAAACCCCCCACTCGCTCCGTCTGAAACGGCCCAACCCCCATCATTAACGGAGAGTCGCCAAAGAGTAAGCGAGCGAGCGAATAAATAAATAAATAAATAAATAAGCGAATAAATAAATAAATAAATAAATTTACAGCTTGATCACCCTTGGAATTGGATTTATTCTCAAGAGTGAGTTCATGATGTGTGAATAATACGGATCAATTCAAACAGTGTTGAGTGGCTGTGGAATTGTCTAGAGTTTTACCCACACAGTAGTTGATTTTTTATTTGTCGTTGTTGTCGTTGTTGTTGTTGTTGACATTTCTCTGTATGAACATGAAGACTAATCTGACATAAGCTCTTTGGACAGTTTAAAAGCCAAAATTAAAGGGTCTTTTTTTTTTTTGCCCACCTTAGCGTATCTCTGATGTATTAAAGCGCTTAACGCTCCCGTTACGCCTAGATCTGAAGGCTCTCAGATGCGCGAAAAGAAACAGTCAACATATTGTACATGTGTGTACACACGCTGCTTCCACCGTAAAGCAAATCTGTGCATACGTATACTACCGTGCCAACACACACACACACACGTTCAAAAGCGAAGCACACATTTTCCCTCCCACACGCTTAAACATATCACTTGCTGCCGTTCGTGCCGTCACAAACACGTCTACCCCCCCCCCCCCCCAATACGCACACTTAAGAGCACACACAGCAAGACGCACGCACGTCAAAAAAATGGAGCACTATAGGCCTCTTTCACTCAGCTTGTGATCACAAGTGTAGTTTTTGACACCTTTTTTGTTGTTTTAGCGACTAATTAAATCAGTTACTTGTGTAGATTACTATAAATCAGTCACATGTGCATCAAGCAGATACACACACACACACACACAGGCACACGCACACAAACACACACACACACACACACACATACACGTTCACTCACTCCAGGCTTATTTGAGATGCTACGTCGTGTGTCACACTAAATGATATTAAAAGTCATATCATGAATAAATCAGCAGGCAGTGTCCTCGCGTCGTCAACGTGACACGCCCGCGACGGAAACACACAAACGCGGAGAAGAAGCCAAGAAACCGCCATCACTACTCCATCTTAGCTCTTCTTCTGTAAAACGCCCTGACACTGTCAGAAACCTCCACCTGCTGTTCCACACACACACACACACACTCACACACACACACACTCACACACTCACACACACACAAACAAATAATCTAAACACCAAACCTCATTAAGAGGCATGTTTTTTTTTCACCACCAATATGTTTGGCAAGATTTTATCACACAGAAAGATAACAGGTATTTTAAATTCTTAAGAATATGTGGCATCACATTTCTATGGAAACAGTAGCTTATATGTTGCCTCACAACCAGCTGAAGATATTTTTCTTCGTTGTTGTTGTCGAGCTTCTTTTTTTCGTAGGTTGCGCACTGACATTTGGAAGTCGTTTAAAGAACGTTGTGACAGCGTTGCCTGAGTGTTTTGTATCTGTCTTGATGTTGGGGTGGTTGGGGGGAAGGTGGTGGGGGGGGGGGGTAAACTGGGCACGGACAGTGCCGACGATGAGGAGCTCTCCTCTCAGCTCGCTGGTGGGCACAGGCATGCCGCCTGCAGGTTAAATCTGCCCGCAGGCAAAGCCTCAGACTTTCAGCTCTGCCCATCAATAATTCAACTGCCGTGCCGTGAGGACTTAGCATGCTTCTGTGACAGATGACGAGAGAGAGGGAGAGAGAGAGAGAAAGAGAGAGAGAGAGAGGGAGAGAGAGAGCGAGAGAGAGAGAGGGAGAGGGAGAGGGAGAGAGAGAGAGAGAATGACAGACAGGGTTGTAAATTCAGTCACCC